>NW_021703771.1:68174605-68452230 GCF_005190385.1 Monodon monoceros
CCACTCTTGAGTCACTATTGGCCAATAAAATGTGCAAATCAAATTAAGAGGGAGCAAAAGGAAAAAGGAGAGAACAAAGAATAAAAGGACCATAAGCAAGAGTGGGGGAAGAATGAGGAGGGACATCCTCTTTCTTGCCTGTTTCTCAGAGGGAAAAGATTTTATATCTAAGAAATATGAAAAAAAAATTCAAAAGGACGTCAAATCCTGTAAATTGTGAGATCGAAGCCATAGTTTTGTTTTTATTGTATTTGTGCAAAAAAACCCACAATATTTTGTTAAGACAGAAAATAAAATACCTGCCTCTAAGCAATCCGTTGGTGCCTCCCCCCCCCCCGCCCCCCCAACTAGTTAGTCACCCTGTGGCTTTGGATGGGTTGGGGGATGGGAGGTACAGGTTTAGATAAAAAAGGCAAGTTCACTACCTCTCCCTCAGGCAGGGAAGCATTCATGCAGGAAGTGAACTTTCAAAAACAAATTCAATAAAGGAAGTGAGAGAGGGGGCATACATGCAACTTTCAAGGAATAGGTGATTTTTCAGAAATTCTGAGGAGGGGATGAAATGGTGGCTCTAATGAAGGGAATCACAGTTAACATTTTAATGTTTACCCAGGCAAGCTGACTCAGAGTCCATGCTCTTTAGCCCATGCAGTTAAGCACTTCCAAGTAGAGCACGTTAGACCATCTGATGTAGATACAGCAGGCTGGAGAGTAGAAAAGGAGGGGGAAAGGAACTCTAGGTGCTTTCTTAAATGACCTGCAGAAGATGTGAGGTTCTTGAACCTAAATTTAAAGCAAAGTTTAAAGAAATGGGTGAAGGGGATCAAAAGGTCAAAAACAAAAACACATGTGTTAAATGAATGAATATGTTGGCCAAACTGCAATCTGAGTCACCTCTTATAAAAAACAAGAACACAGAATTGACTTTACTCATTCAACTTTCATTCAATAAATATTTAGTATTTTTAGCCTTGTATTTTTTTATCACAATGTATACATATAGCTCATGAACGAATAAACATAAAGTTAAGCATATTGAGACAAAATAACTTCTACTCTGCATTTTTTCATTGAGCACAAGGTCAGCTTTGATGCTCAGCAATTGAAATATAGTTTTTTCAATTTTTTTTTTTTTTTTTGCAGTACGCGGGCCTCTCACTGTTATGGCCTCTCCCGTTGCGGAGCACAGGCTCCGGATGCGCAGGCTCAGCGGCCATGGCTCACGGGCCCAGCCGCTCTGCGGCATGTGGGATCTTCCCGGACCGGGGCACGAACCCGCGTCCCCTGCATCGGCAGGCGGACTCTCAACCACTGCACCACCAGGGAAGCCCCCCTTCTGTATTTTTAATAGATGAATAGCAAATCACTTATGGTATAATTCTCTAACAAGACCAAAAAATAAATGTATTACCAATAAAAAAAATACAATGACTAAAACGGATACTTGTCTCTACTCACGGATTTCAAGAGTAAGGTTATAAGACAGTATATCCTGAAGTATTATAACTGTTTTGTTGCAGCAAAGCTATGGAACAACTCTATTAAAATTACATCAAAATATAAAATGCAAAAAATGGTGGAAATGCAAGGAAACGTTGACAAATCCACTACTTGTTGGAGGAGGTCATCAAGAGGACGTGACCACTGGTAGACTCGAGAGCTGGACCTGGGCAATCAGAGGTCCTTAACCCCCCACCACACCCCCGTCCTTGGAATATTTGCTCTACCCACCCTTCCCACAGTGCAAGCCATGTTCAAGGACATAGCCTTGAGAGAGAAAGGTGTTGCTGAGAGCATCTGGACTGTGTACGTGACTGAACCCAGTTAAGGCCTCTATATAAACTTTTAAGATTGGTAGGTGCAGAGTTCTACTCACCTTTTAGCTGCCCAAGACAAGCCTCATGTGTAAGTTCCCTTGCTTATTAAACCTGCCACCTACCAATCTGGAGTGGTCTACCTCTTAAGTCTGTCCTTGCCCTCTGTGTACAGGGGCCAGTTTAAGAACCAAAACTACTATAGCAGGAGATTTCAACAGAATCTCTCTACATTACTGTTGGGTTCAGAAGACAAAAATAGTAAGGATATAGGAAGTTTGAAAAACATAAATAACAAGCTTGATCTATCAGACATATATAAAAATAAAATAAAGCAAATTCATTCCCCAATCCCAGATTGAGAACACAGTTCTCCTTAGTTACATATCTAGTTAGGACAACCCTCATATCCAAATTTCACTGGCAAATCCAGAGGACCTCAACTTGCGAATGCAGTATCTTAGTTGTGAACAGACTGCACAGTTGTATACTCTATGTGAATACCCACCCCCATACCCCAGCTACCTTTCATACACCAAATTCCACCTGGGTCATCGTCTGCTGAGAGAGGACACGACCTGCTGAGTAATGCGTGCTGGTGTCAGCTGCTCACCAACAGGTCAGGCTCCTAGGGGAGCCTGAGTAGTGCTGGTAGCTTATGGCCCCAATACCCAGTGCTCCAGACCGAATGACAGTGTTCTTCAACCTCTGCTGCCCCACAGATGGCATCTGGAAGGAGGCTGGGGGGGGGTCACGTCCCAGAGTCTAGACCGTGCTCCACCCAGTGGGTGGTGGGGTAGTTCATGATGGTTCTGGCAGACAGCCTCTACCCCTTAATGACAGCTTCAATCCCTGTCCCCTCCCCTGTTCCAACTAGACAGCCTGGCCTGACCCTGGAAGCCAGGTTTAATCTCTCTAGGTGCCTGGGTCAGGGGTGGCTTGATGCCAGCCACTGTCTATCTTCCTGCTTGGGGTTCAAGGGTGGGGGCAAGGAGGCTATAACTCTTACTTGCTCCCCAGTTGGCTCAAGCCTGAAGGAGCCAGAGCTGGCAGAAACCGTAATGAGGAATTTTGTAATCGTTTCTTTGTTGTAGTAATGAGAACCATTTATAACATTTATGGGTTTTCTTTCCTTATACATTTGCCTTTTGAACACATTTCCGGGAACTCATTAGTTACCCATGTAAGGGACTGACTTAGTGAATACGTTACGCCAAGGTTATTGAATTCTCATCTCACACCGCAGCCTCTCGTTCTGCCCTGGTTTGTCTTGCTTCCTATTCTAAAAAAATGTCTCTGTGACCTTTAATCCCTAGAACTCCTTCCTATTTTCTCAGTCCATTACCTCCATTCTGACTTCCCTTATCTCCCTACCCAGTATAGGTTTTTGTTTTTTTTGTTTTTTTTTCTAATGCACGTATTTCCTTACCACCATGAAACTCTTCATTCCCTAGACCTCCCTCCAGTTGGGGTCAGGAATCTCCCCCCATCCACTTTTACTGTTACTTTCCCAAATTGTTTCATGTTGCTGGAACACCAGAGGAATATGTTAATTGGATCCACTGTGAATTCATATAATCTCAGAAGAGCATTTACCACTTTTTAGTATCCTTTTCATCCTCTCTCCATTGCATGTTCTATCTCCACAATTCTAAACCTTTTCCATCCAAGACCTCAACTGATGCCTCTCTTCACTCTCAATGGATGGAGCTGCCTTCTACTCCAAGTAGAAGTACTTCCTTCCCCCTGGAGTTTCCACAAATATCTTTTCATCTTCCCATTATCTATCTTTCTTCCTTCTCCTCTCTGAGAAACTGCTCCTCCCAGCAAAAGCTAATCCTTGTGCCTTAAACCTCAAACCTCCAACTGCTCCAGGATTAGACTCTATCAATTGTCACCTCTTATTTGTGTTTTCAAAGTCCTCCCCTTTGTTGGCTCTTGGGTTTCTACCTTCAAGCTAAGGCCTCTATTATTCTTTAAATAAAAAATTATTAATATTAATATAAAATTGTCTAACAGCTCTGCCATTCCCTCCAACTATTTACCTATAGCTAATGTTCCTTTACCATCAAACTTTGTCAGTGAGTATCTATCACCATTGCCTCAAATTCTGGCCCTTACTCTCTGCAGAGCATCTTAGAATCCACCCCTTTGGAATCTGGGCTTCCCAACTATTCTAGTTTACCTCCTTCCTTTGCAATCAATAGTCATGTCCTAATTGCTGATACACTGGGCTCAGTCTTCAGCATCGTTGACTTCTCTGAACCATTTACCAGGTTGACCTGCCCCTCCTTCGCACTGTCCTCCCAGGGCTTTTTCATTTTTTAAAGGAAAATTAATGGATTTTTAAAAATTGGCTACATGACATCTACCTGATAGTACCCTAATTAGAAGTTCCTTTGGTAATCCATCAGTTTGAACACTTCAAAACAAGCCAGATTCCTGGGCATCCCATGTCATACATCAATAATCCAAAATTATGTAGATTTCACATACCTACATTTTATATAGTCTTTCAAAATTTTCTACCTGTACACTTGCTGGAGAGAGGGAGAAAGGATTGGAAAGAGCCTCAAGGAAATATCTAACATCTCTAAGCAGAGGCAAAGCAATTATCAAGAAGCTAAAGGAAATCCTACATGAAATTATCTGTCCATTCAAAGCTATTATCTCTGAATTGAGGAAATAATGTCAGCTCTGGCAGCAAACAATTCCTCACTTAGCTTCTGTGACTCTGTATCTCCTGGTTCTTACAACACTCAAGCGCTTTCTATCTCCATACTTTCCTCTTCCCCTTTCCTAAATGTGGGTGGTTCTTCAGTGTTCCAGCTTCAAACCTTCTCCCTCTTCTGTCTTCTCTCATTCTCCTCTCTACTCATGTCCTTAATAAGCTTATTCTGAATCACTTGCAGGCAAACAAATTGTGAATCTCTAGCCCTGAGAGATTGTGAGTCATTTTCCCCTGGGCTTCCTACCTGACCTATTAGCTCAATATTCCAGCCTGAACTCAGTATCTTGTCACTATAACTAGCTTCGTATTTCAGTTTACATAATTCCACCAGCTCCGCCATTCTCCTAGACACCCAACTTGAAAACTTAGTGCCTTTTTGTTTTTTTTTTTCTGTCCCTTTTCTCCCATATACTACTTCCCAAATTTTATCACAAGTGTGCTGGGAATATGTTTGGCATGTATATTCTTATGATACCTGTCTTACCTTGTCTTGAATTACAATATGTGACAATGTTAAGAGAAAAAAATCTGTAAAGGAAATTTAAATAGTTCTATTTAGATACTTAATATTATTATTCACTCTGTAAAAATGTTATTTATGGCAAGGACAAGATGTAAAACTCAACCTCTACCTTTAAATTTTAATAGGCTAAAATTACACGCAGTTATATTTTTACCTACTAGAAAAAACTAGTAATATTTTAAAACTATACATTTTGCAAAAGTAATTATGTGTTATGGACGGAATTACGTTCCCCCCACATTCACATGCTGAGGCCTTAACCCTCAAAATGACTGTATTTGGAGATAGGGCCTTTAAAAAAGTAAGTAAAGTAAAATGAAGTAATAAGGATGGGGCCCTAACCCAATATGGCTAGTGTCCTTATAAGAAGAGGAAGAGATACCAGAGATGCACATGCACAGAGAAAAGGCCATGTGATGACACAGGGAAGGGAAGAAGCAACCATCTGCAAGCCAGGAAGAGATCCTCACCAGAAAACCATCCTGTTGACACCTTGATCTTAGATTGCCAGCCTCCAGAACAGTGAGAAAATAAATTTCTGTTGTTTAAGCGACCCTGTCTGTGATTTTTTTGTTATGGCAGCCCTAGCAGACTGATACATTATGAAAAATCTAAATATACAAAGAAGAAAAAATAGTAAAATGAGCCCCCATATAACCACTGCTCAAATTTAATAATTACAATCGACCCTCCATATCTGCAGGTTCTGTATCCTTGGTTTGAAAAAATATACATTTTTTAAATTCCAGAAAGTTCCAAAAAGCAAAACTGAAATTTGCCAAGTGTGGACAGCTATTTACATACCATTTACATTGTATTCACAACTATTTCCATTGTATTAGGTATTATAAGTAACTTAGAGATGATTTAAAGGATATGGGAGGATATACGTAGGTTATATGCAAATATTATGCCATTTCATATAAGGTTTTTGAGCATCCACGGATTTTGGTATCTGAGGGGTCCTAGAACAAACCCCCTATGGATACTGAGGGACAACTATACCAAGATTTTGCCACATGTATATATATTTTTTCTTCCTTTGCTGAAGTATTTAAAGCAAACCCCAGACATCAGCTTATTTCACCCCTCCTTACTTCACGCTGTACCTCTTATACAACATCAAAGCCATTATCACACTAACAAAATTAACAATAACTTGGAATTGTATAAAACCTAGTCCATATTCAAACTCTCAATTGTCTAAAAATGTGTTTTTACAACTGTTTTTTGTATTGTTTTGTTTTGTTTCAATCAAGATCCACACTAGTTCCTCCCAGTGCATTTGATTGCTATGTCTCCTAAGTTCTTTTTAATGTTTTTTATTTTCTATGCCATTGATTTATGAAAGAAATCAGGTCCATAATGTCTTAATGTCCCACATTCTGCATTTGTCTGTTTACTTCATTCCTGTGGTACTTGTTTCTCTAGCCCCATATTTCCTGTAAACTTATGCTACTTGGTTTTTTTTTTTACATTTTGTTTTTTTCCCTCTACCTTATGGGTCACTCACAAAAACATGTCTTTCAGTGATGCCTTTTTTTTCCTGAATTCATTTCAGTTGGTTCTTAATCTTTTAATAGGTACCAATTGTAATGAATTAGTCATATTCTAATGGTTTCCCTAAGAGTAGAATGATGACATAGTGTAGGATCTGAAGACACATAAACATGAGTCAAAATTATTCTAGAAGAAATTCAGGAAATGATTATCATTGTTTTATATGACTATGTTCTTTGATTCAGTATGCTCTACTGTAAGAATAGTCTCTCTTTAAAAATTTACCCATTTAAAAAGAAATAAAATACTCCCACACACCAATTACCTTTCTTGATTATGAGGGCTGGATTTTGAAGCTTTTAGATGTATAGAGGCAATTATTTTTAAATAACTAGAGGGATTTAGCTTATGTGTGTGCAGACACGCTATTCTTGGCAGTGTACGTGCAGAATCTTGTGTTTACAGGTTAAAAACTGGAACTTGATAAGATGAAGTGTCTTTCCCAAGTATATATAGATATTATAGTTATATATTTTATCATATATATATAAATTTCTCATAAGGATGTAGTTTCTAAATATTTTCTTTAGACTTGATAATTTCTCAATGTTATGGAAATTTCATAAAGGATATGGCACAATTATAATTACTTACATTTATTAGGTACCTACAATGTTGCAGGTATTAGTTTACACTCTTTATATGTAATAAAGCATTTAAACTTCATAACATACCTAAAAATAGGTTCTAGAATTATTCCTATTTAATGGGTGAGGAATTAGAGTCACAAACCAATTAGGTTCCACGTTTTTTCTTACAGCCGGCAAGTAGCAGAGACAAGATTTGAATCTAGGCAGCTTAACCCCCTGATCCTTAGAGGCCTGATCCTGAGCCTTAGATCCTTAATTTCTATGCTGTGCAAAGCCTGTATTAAAGTGGGCTAAGCAGGGAGGCAGGCGGAAGTCACTAATTAGTTCTCAGCCGGTGCAGGCCAGTGCCCACTTCCCCCGTGGCTCCAGGGGACTTCTCCAGTTTCAAAGGGGATTCAGGGAATCCCCATCCAAATAAGGCAGTGTGGGATGGATCTGAGAATAGTGCTGAAGAGCAGCAGAAAGCCCCAGCCATTGAGAGACCTCTAAGAATCTAGCTATTTTCTTTCCTGTCTCTTCTGACAGAACTAGTCAAAGTTAGTTTATAGAGACTGCAGCAGGTCAGGAAAGAAGTGGATGTAAGTGCCTTTGGAGGAGTGTGGATCTAGTCTGTGTAAGGCCGCATTGCCTAGACCCACCATGCCTCCCAAGAACACTGAGGACAGACAGTGGAGTTTTCGTTTTGAAGGTTAGTTCTGAGGGAACTGACTTGGTGACAAGTTGCTTGTCACACATGCCTTTTTATCCTTCATGCTGAATACTTGACTTTAGATCTTCAAAGACTACTGCAAAGAAAGCCTGTCTACAATCAAAAGACATTGTGTTAAGGTTGCAATTGGTCTGGTCGGGCTTTGTTTTGTTTTATTGTAAAAACCCCTCTGTGCATCTGAAACTAATTGTACCACCTGGAAAATTGCTGTTAAAACTATATGTATTCGTTTCTTAGGGCTGCTGTAACAAAGTACCACAAACTGGGTAGCTTACACAACAAAAATTTTTCTATTCTTAATTTTTTGAAGAATTGCCATAATGTTTTCCATAGTGGCTGTACAAATTTACATTCCCACCAACAAGGCACAAGCGTTCTCTTTTCTCCACATCCTTACCAACACTTGTTATTTCTTGTCTTTTTGATAATAGCTGTTCTAACAGGTGTGAGGTATCTTATTGTGATTGTGATTTGCATTTCCCTGATGATTAATGATGTTGACCATCTTTTCATGTATCTGCTTGCTATCTGTATGTCTTTGGAGAAATGTCTATTTAGACCCTCTGCCCATGTTTAAAACAGATTGCTTGGTTTTTTGCTATTGAGTTTTATGAGTTCTTTATATATTTTGAATATTAATCCTGTATCATATATATGATTTGCAAATCTTTTCTCCCATTCTGCAGGTTGCCTTTTCATTTTGTCGATGGTTTACTTTGCTGTGCAGAAGCTTTTTATTTGATATAGTCTCACTAGTTTATTTTTGCTTTTGCTGCCTTTGCCTTGGTGTCAAATTGAAAAAGTCCTTGAAAAGACAAATGTCAAGGAGCTTATCACCTATGTTTTCTTCTAGGATTTTGAATTTTATGGTTTCAGGTCTTATGTTCAAGTCTTTAATCCATGTGTAAGGTATAAGATAGTGGTCCAGTTTTATTCTTTTGCATGTGGCTGTTCAGTTTCCCCAACATCATTTTTTGAAGAGACTGTTCTTTTTCCATTGTATTTTTTTGGCTCCTTTATCATAAATTAGCTGACTATATCCATGTGGATTTATCCCTGGGCTCTCCATTCTGGTTTATTGACCTATGTGTCTGTTTTTATATTAATACCATACTGTTTTGATTACTAAAGTTTTGTAGTGTGGTTGGAAATCAGGAATTGTGATAGCACCACCTTTCTTCTTTCTCAAGATTACTTTGGCTGTTTGGGGTTTATTGTGGTTCATAAAAATTTTAGAACTGTTTGTTTTATTTCTGTGAAAAATGCCATTGGGATTTTGATAGGGATTGCATTAAATCTGTAGATTGCTTTGGATAATATGGACATTTTAACAATATTAATTCTTCCAATCCATGAGCATGGAATAGCTTTCTATTTATCTGAGTCTTCAATTTCTCTCATCAATGTCATACAGTTTTCAGTGTACAAATCTTTCACTTCTTTGGTCAAATTTATTCCTAGGTATTTTATTCTTTTTGATGCAGTTGGAAATGGCATTATTTTCTTAATTTCTCATTCCGGTAGTTCGTTATGAGTGTATAAAAATGCAACAGATTTTTGTATATTGATTTTGTAACCAACAATTTACTGACTTCATATATTCTAACAGTTTCTGGTAGAGTCTTTAGGGTTTTCTAGATATAAAATATCATGTCATCTGCAAATAGTGACAGTTTTACTTCTTCCTTTTTAACTTGTACACATATTTTCTTTCTATTCCTTGCCTAATTGCTGTGGGTAGGACTTCCAATACTATGTTGATAAAAGTGGTGATCATTGTCTTGTTTCTGATCTTAGAGGAAAAAACTTTCAGCTTTTTACTGTTGAGTGTGATGTTAGCTGTGGGATTGTCATATATGGCCTATTTTTTTTTTTTTTTTTGGTGGTACGCAGCCTTCTCACTGTTGTGGCCTCTCCCGTTGCAGAGCACAGGCTCTGGATGCGCAGGCTCAGTGGCCATGGCTCACAGACCCAGCCGCTCCGCAGCATGTGGGGTCTTCCCGGACCGGGGCACGAACCTGTGTCCCCTGCATCGGCAGGCGGACTCTCAACCACTGCACCACCAGGGAAGCCTCATATATGGTCTTTATTATGTTGAGGCATGTTCTCTCTATACCCACTTTTTTGAGAGTGTTTATCAAAAACAAATATTGAATTTTGTCAAATGCTTTTTCCGCATCATTAAGTTGACCATATGACTTTTATCCTTCATTTTGTTGATGAATCACATTGACTAGCTTGCAGATGTTGAACCATCTTTGTATCCCTGGAATAAATCCCGCTTGATCATGGTAAATGATCCTTCTAATTTATTTTTGAATTCCACCAGCTAATATTTCATTGAGGATATTGCCATCTATATTCATCAGATATATTGGTCTGAAATTTTCTTTTCTTGTCATGTCCTTGTCTGGATTTGGTATGAGGGCAATGCTGGCATCATAAAATGATTTTGGAAGTGTTCCCTCCTCTTCTATTTTTTGGAAGAATTTGAGAAGGATTGGTATTAATTCTTCTTTAAATGTTTGGTAGAATCCACCAGTGAAGCCATCTGGTCCTAGACTTTTTTGTTGTTGTTGGGAAGTTTTTAATTATGGATTCAATCTCCTTGTAATAGTTGCTCTGTTCAGATTTTCTGTTTCTTCATGAGTCTGTCTTGGTAGGTTGTATGTTTCTAGGAATTTTCCATTTCTTCTAGGTTGTTCAACTTTTTTGGTGTATAATTATTCATCGTAGTTTCTTATGCTCCTTTGCACTTCTGTGGTATCAGTTATAATGTCTCCTCTTTCGTTTTTGATTTCATATGTTTGATTTCATATACTCTTTTTTCTTGGTAAGTATAGCTAAAGGTTTGTCAATTTTTATTTTTTCAAAAAAAAAATCAGCTCCTGGGAATTCCCTGGTGGTTCAGTGGTTAGGAATCCATGCTTCCACTGCAGTGGGCATGGGTTCAATCCCTGGTCAGTGAACTAAGATCCCACATGCTGTGATACAGCCCCCACCCCCCCAAAAAAATCAGCTCTTAGTTTCACTTATCTTTTCTATTGTCTTTTTAGTCTCTATGACATTCATTTTCTCTCTGATTTTTGTTATTTCCTTCCTCTTACTAACTTTGCACTTCATTTGCTCTTTTTTTTTTTTTTCTGGTTCTTTGAGGTGTAGAGTAATGTTGTGTTTTGAGTCTTTCCTTTTTCTTACTGTAGGCATTTATTGCTATGGAATTCCCTCTTAGAACTGCTTTTGCTGTACTACATACATTTGGGGATGTTGTGCTTCCATTTTCATTTATCTCAAGATATTTTTTAAAATCTCTCTTTTGATTTATTTTTTGACTCACTGTTCAGTAGCGTTTAATCTCCACGTATTTGTGAATTTTACAGTTTTCTTCTTGTAATTGATTTCTAGTGTCATACCATTGTGGTTAGAAAAGATGCTTGATATGATTCAATCTTCTTAAATTTATTAAAACTTGTTTTGTAGCTTAACATATGATCTATCCTGGAGAATGTTCCTTATGCACTTGAGAAAAATGAGTATCCTGTTGCTTTTGGTTGGAATGTTCTGCATATGTCTCTTGAGTCCATCTTGTCTAATGTTTCATTTAAGGTCAATGTTTCCTTATTATTTTTTCAATATTTCCTTATTGATTTTCTGTCTCAATGATCTGTCTGTTGATAGAACCTCTACCACTATTGTATTGCTTTCTATTTCTTTCTTTAGATCTGTTAATATTTGCTTTACATATTTAGGTGTTCCTATTCACATATATTATATACTCTTGTTGGATTGATGCTATTAGTATTATATAATGACCTTATTTGTCTCTTATTACAGTCTTTGTTTTAAAGTCTATTTTGTCTGATATAACTACAACTTTGTTTTAGCTTCCATTTGCTTGGAATATCTTTTTCCATCCCTTCACTTTCGGTCTGTGTGTGTCCTTAAAGCTGAAGTGAGTCTCTTGTAGGCAGCAAATAGAGTGTCTTTTTATTTTTTTACCCATTCAGCTGCTCTATGTCTTTTAATTGGAGAATTTAGTCAATTTCCATAAAGCTATTATTGACTGGTGTGTGCTTATTGCCAGCTTGTTAATTGTTTTCTGGCTGTTTGTAATTCCTTTGTTGATTTTTCTCTCTTGCTCTCTTCCTTTGTGATTTGATGATTTTCTGTAGTAGTCTGCTTAGATTCCTTTTGCTTTCCCTTTTGTATATCTACTACAGGCTTTTGCTTTGTGGTCACCATGAAGCTTACATAAAACAACTTATATTTATAACAGTTTTTAAAAAGTTGATAACAACTTAAGTTTGAATATGTTCTAAAGCTTTATATTTTCATTCCCTCCCCCATGTTTTATGTTTCTGATGTCATGATTTATGTATTTTTATCTTGTGTATCCCTTAACAAATTATTGTAGTTATAGGTTTTTTTAAAACAATTTTTGTCTTTTAACCTTCATACTAGCTTTATAAGTGATTAGCCCACCACCTTTACAAAATGAGATTATTCTGAATTTTACTGTATATTTACTTTTACCAGTGAGATTTATAATTCATCTTTTCCTCTTATTAATCACTGTCCTTTCATTTCAGCATATAGAAGTCCCTTTAACATTTCTTGTGAGGCCAATCTAGTGGTGGTGAACTCCTTTAGCTTTTACTTGTCTGGAAAACTCTCTATCTCTCCTTCATTTTGAATGACAACTTTGCCAGATAGATTATTTTTGTTTGGCAGGGGTTTTTTTGTTTGTTTGTTTTTTGTTTTGTTTTTCTTATCAACACTTTGAATGCATCATGCCACTTCCTTCTGGCCAGCAACATTTGTGGTGAAAAGTCTGCTGTTGGTCTTATGAAGGTTCCCCTGTACAAAACAAGTTGTTTTCCTCTTTCTGCTTTTGAGATTCTCTCCTTGTCTTTAACTTTTGACACGTTAATTATAATGTGCCTTGGTGTGAGTCTCTTTGGGTTCATCTTATTTAGAACTCTCTGGATTTCCTAGATCTGGATGTCTGTTTCCTTCCCCAGGTTAGGGAAGTTCTCAGCCATTATTTCTTTAAATAAATTTTCAGCTTGCCCCCCTCTTTCTTCTCTTTCTGGCACCCCTATAATGAGAATATTGGTCTGCTTGATGTTATCCCATAAGTTGCTTAAGCTATCTTCACTGTCTTTCATTCTTTTTTCATTTTGCTGCTCTGATTGGGTGAGTTCCACTGTTCTATCTTTGAGCTTACTAATTGTTTCTTCCACTTGAAGAATGCTGATTCCCTCTATTGTATTTTTTCAGTTCAGTTATTATATTCTTCGAATCTGTGACTTCTATTTGGTACTTTCTTATATTTTCTATCTCTTTGTTGAAATTCTCACTTTGTTCATCTGCTCTTCTCCTTAGCTTGGTGAACGTGTTTATGACTGTTATTTGAACTATCAGGTTTTTTTCTGGAGTTTTATCTTGTTCTTTCATTTGGAACATGTTCCTCTGTTTCTTCATTTTCTTTGACTCTATTTCTTGGTTTCTATGCATTAGATAAAGCAGCCACCTTTCACAGTCTTGAAGGAGTGGCCTCATGTAGGAGTTGAAACTTTTCATTTAACCCTGCCCTAGTTCTTGGTTGTCTTTCAAATCTTTGTGATTGCTGAAGCAGCCTACTTTATTTTTTAGTGGTTCCCAGTAGTTAAGGGCATGCCAAGAACTGTCAGTGTTTCAAAAGTGAGGATCTCACTCAGTACGTAGATTCAGGATGACTGGAATCCGTACCCTCAGCCAGCAGCTTTTAAAGTATGTGAATATTCATCTTTCAGGGGAAGACTGGGAGAATAGTGTTTCTGCCTGTTCCCTCTGCACTGAGCCCTGGGGTAACAGCCAGTTAAGAAGTGTTTCTTTCTTTGCTACTGATCACAAGTCCCACTTGCACCAGAGCCAGGATATCACAGGATGTGTCCTCTGGGTGGCAGACACAAAACTCAGGGTGCTGGATGTGTACAAGCTCTTTCTTTGGGACAACAATGACCTGGAGCAGCAGACAGATAGCATGATGATGGCCCCCACCAGCCTCCCTGTTCTCTGGATTGGATTGTAATCAGTACTAGGTGTGGGCTGAATTAGAAGCCTGCCCTTCAGGCCACAGCTATGAAGATAAGTTAATGGGCTTCTTTCACAGAAAGACTGGGTACCTACGTCTGTTGCCTCTGCTGTGTCCTAGGGTTGGTAGCTAAGAACTCTTTCTCAGTTTGTTTTTTACAGTCCTGAGGGATCTGTGAGCATAAACCCTGCCCGCCACTAGAGCCCAGCAATCTAGCGGTACCTTCGGGGAGACAGCTGCAAAAATCAGGGTACCAGATGAGTACATAAGCTTGTTTTTAGTAGATACCAGTGAGTTGCAGTGAGGCAGAGAAAGATGGTACTCACTGGCCTCCATCTTTGAAGAATATTTCAGTGGAACCCTAGATGTGTGTTCGATTAGATGCCTCCGCCTCAGGCGGGTGCTTTAAGATAAGCAAATAAGCCTCTCTCAGAGAAAGTTTGGCTGCTTTTCAGTCCGCTGCTTCTGCGCTGAGCCCCGGCCTGGGTGAGTCTGTGAGAGCCCTTAAAGAACTGTTTATCAGTTCACTATAGTCTTATGGATCTCGTGAATGCAAGCCCCATTGGCTTTCAAAGCTAGATGTTTTGGGGGCTCACTCTCCGGGGCAGGTCTTAAAAGTCGGGGTACCAGATATGGGTCAAATCCTTCACTCCTCAAAGAGAAGCCATGGGGTCTGAGTTTCCTTCTTATTGTGGTTGGTGCATTGGGGTTGGGGTTAATGGTAAAATTGATTCTCAGCCTCTCCTACCTGCTTCAATGTGGCTTTTTTCTCATTCACCCAGTCTGCAGGAGTTGCTCAGCTAGTTTCTGGGTTTTTTCCAGAGGAAACTGTTCCATATGTAGCTGTAGATTTGGTGTGTCTGTGGGAGGCCATGAGCTCGGAACCCTCCTGAATCGCATATTAGAATGGATCTGCTCGCCTTCTATTATTTTCATTTCTATTTCTTTCTCAGATTATTTGCTCTGCCTTCATTCTTCAGTGACAGATGACAGAACTTTCTTCTTCTCCATTCTGTACCCTGCCCCTTCTACCTCCTTCACTCTTCCGTCTCTAATACTTTCTTCATATTGATTCCAGGTTAATCTTCTAACAGCATAATTTTGAACAAGTAAATTTCTGCTTGGATATCCCCATTACCCCAAGACTCATAACATTGAGTCCAGACTCCTTCATTCTCCTTCATTGGGCATTTGGAGATCTTTCACAATCTGGCCTCCAACATAGATTTCCTTAAAAACCTTCCGCTCCTGACTTTCCCTGAACCACTCATTCTGGCCAGGGGCATCTTTCTTCCCAAGGTACATATTTGTACCTCAATTTTTTTCTTACCATCTGTTCTATTCCTTCTAGAACACCTCTCTCATCTTTATTTTTGTTTATCTGAGTCACATGCCTACTATTGATAAAATGCCAAGTTCAATACCCACTTCCTTCAGAAGAGAGTCCCTGCTTACACGATGCAACCCAATTTCAGAGATATAAAAATGGGGGGGGAATATGCATTTTCAAATAAGTGAAATGAAATATGTAGCATGTAGCTGACTAAATATTTGACAAAGTGTAAGTATTTACAGAGGACAACTATGGTTTATTTTTTTCTAGTGTCCATTCAATCTTCTTCTGATAACTGTTGCCCTATTTCTCTCAATGGGTCTACACCCTTGCCTACTGTGGGGTCAGGCACCTCTGGAGGCATTGACTCCACTTGGAATCCAGGGGTGGAACACATGCCCAAGGCTAAATTAGTCAATATATTAATACCCCTGACCAAAATGATTGGTTCAGGAAAAGTCTGGGGCTTGAACCTGGAAGTATATAGTCCCTGGAGCTACTGGCAACTTTCAGGAAATGGAGGCAGCACTGAGGAATCAGAAATAAGAAATTAAGACAGAGAAAAACAAAGTTCTGACCATGTAATATGTTTGAATCCTGGATCATGATGCACCAAGATAGAAGCACTTGGACTGGTTAGTAACATGAGCCCCTAAGTTCCCTTTTTACTTCAGGCAGTGTGGATCTCAAAACTCTTTTTTGCAACTAAAATAATCCTGATTTAGAATAGAGAAGACAAATCCCTAGGCATAAAGACACATTCAACAAATATTTATTGTGTGCCTACTATATCCCAGCACTGTATATAGTTAATGAGTATATAAAAATGAGTAAAATTGTCTCTCCATTCAAGTTCCTTTTAGGTAGAAAGGACAAATCCTTCACCAGGTTTTCCCAGGTCAGTTTGGCATTCTACCTCAACTCCTCTGTACACCCTGAACAGGATAAATACAAACTTCATGTAAGTGGCTGCATTGGGAGGAATTTCTAGAAGTAGTACTACAACGGATACAGTTTGGACTTTTATTAACCACATATTTGTGGTAAACTCTATCCTTTTAGAAAACCATAATCTCTCATTACAAAAAATTAAGCCATGACACCAATTTAGAACGTAGATTTAACATTATCTCTTAAAAGCAGCAGTGCTCTTTCAAGGAAGCTGTTACTAAATATACCACATAGAAATTAGAGGGTCGTTTGAATTAAATCCTTTTTAGGTTTATGTGCTGTGCACTTCTGATATTTAAGGTTCAGTTACTTGGTGGAAATCTGGAACAGAAAATATTCGGCAGATTAGGCAGAAGAACAAAGAAAAGAGGTGCCATCCTGGGTACAGTACTTGGTGTACAAATCAATGCCATATTCACTTCAATGCTTAATATGACAGATAAGCCAACTGATGCTGACTATTAACATGCTGGGCATATAAAATTGCATTTTAGCATTCCCACAAATAGTCTGACAATGAAAGATTTCAGCAAATTAGACCTAGTCATAAAGCTCATAAAAATCAGTTTTATTACATGCATACTTGAAAAAATGAGCCAGTTATTATTAATACTAATTGGAATTTTAAAAATCAAAGGCTAAGCATAAACACAGGGTTTCAGTAGAAATCTGTACATGTATGACATTATTATCTAAAACTTAAAAAAGGACATCACACACAGTGAGAGCCAAATTTTACCCTGTTAATTGCCCAGGACCTTGTGTCAGAGGCAAAAGTGGGCTTTCATATAAATTAGTAATGATACATTAGAATGGATAGGGACCTTAATGATCTGTAAAATTACCTAGATGTAGGGCAAACTCCTCATTTATAGAGGAAGAGTCAATTGAATACATATAAATATGATTTTCATAAAGGCATGAGGCAGCCCTAATCTGACAAAGAACAAGTATGAATAATTTTACAGGCTTTGAATATCAAAGAAATTTTCTGTATGGTGATATCTATTTCTATATATCTATATCTATTTCTTTCTATATATCTAGAAATATATATATATTTTTTCTAAAAATTAAAATAATCCTTCCATGAATACAAAATCAATAACCACTGTCCAAACTCTGACTCTTTAAAGAGCACTATTAGGAGGCAACCCTGGCCTTTTACAGCACACATGACGCTCTGGGCAAGACATGCCCTTTGGTTGGCTCTCAGGTAACAGCATCCAGGCAGCTTCCTCTACCTTCTCACTAGAAACATTTCCAAGAGTCCTGGCCTAGGTAGGGTTGTAGTTTTTATCTCATCATAGAGTTTGCAGTGAGCAAAATTATTGGCTTAAATAGTGAATAAACCCACGTTTATGGTCTTATTCAAAAAAGACTTCTGTTAAATTCATCACCCTTAAATTTTTTAAAGAGGTTTGATACAGAAGCATGAACAACCAGCTCAAATATAATTAGTACATTAAACATACTCAAGTGCTCCTAATACAAATGAATAACCCTGACAACTTCCTTCTACTGTACCCACTCTTAAAGATATATAAGTATTATTTAGCATTCAATCTCCCATTAACAATGCTCATTTATAAAAATAAATGTGTGCTAACAAACTACGGAATCTTTCACACAAATATGTCTTATTTGCTACCTTAGAATTTCATGTCTCTATGACATGAACTTCAGAGTATGTGAAATTAGTTAGCACTACACGTCTTAATATATGAATCCTAAAGAAGTTTTAGGGCTGAGAGAAAAGGTTAAAGATGTATTGGTACCATTACTAATTATCTGTTAAGTTTCTTATGACAGAACAACGAGAATCAAGAGGAGATAAGTGAGGAGGGAGATAAAACAAAAACCAGAGGGAATACTGAAAGCAGAGAAAAAAATGAATGCCAAATCAGCTGACAACCTTACAAGTGTAAATATATTTTCACAATTCAGACTCTAATAATTACAGGTCCATTTAAATTAACTGGAAAACAAGGTACATATTTAGTTCTGTGCTGCCATATTATACTCATCATCCCCAAAGTGGGTCCTTACTGAGATGTATGTATCCCAGATTTTATTTTCCATAAATTGATAATTATTTTCTACCACCTATGGGAGATGTCTGTGTTCAGCAAAATATCCTTTCCCCAAGAAATTAAGAAAAAGAATTCTCATGTGATCCTATAAAAATGGATATTGTGAAATTGCTTATTAAATCAAAAATATATTTTGAGATTTACTTAGCTTAAGGTTTTCATTTATGTGCAATTGTCAAGTTGTTTGGGTATTTGATATTTTTCACATTGCTTATTCATATGCCAAGTGATAGGCAATCTATGTTCAGCATTTTCTTTTCTTTCTTTTTTTTAAAAATCTCATTTATTTTTTGGCTGCGTGGGTCTTCGTTGCTGCATGCGGGCTTTCTCCAGTTGCAGTGAGCAGAGGCTACTCTTCGTTGCAGTGCGCAGGCTTCTCATTGCAGTGGCTTCTCTTGTTGCAGAGCGTGGGCTCTAGGTGCGCAGACTTCCATAGTTGTGGCACGTGGGCTTCAGTAGTTGTGGCTCGCGGGCTCTACAGCGCAGGCTCAGTAGTTGTGGCGCACGGGCTTAGTTGCTCCATGGCATGTGGGATCTTCCCGCACCAGGGCTTGAACCTGTGCCCCCTGCATTGGCAGGCAGATTCTTAACCACTGCACCATCAGGGAAGCCCCTATGTTCAGCATTTTCAATATCCATCTCAACTTTACCCAATTCCCATTGCTTCTTATGTATTTGTTTATTCATTTGTTCGTTCACTTATTCACAATTCAACAAATGAAGTTAATGAGTGTCCACTATTCTAGAATCAGGAGATGCATTTGTGTACTGTTTTCCCCATTAACTATTTCCTTATTTTTATCATCTTTGTATCTCTTCAGTGCCTAGGACTGTGCTTTACATGGTCTGATAATAGAATCTACTAGTGTTGTTGGTCAATAAATATTTTTAAGGCATCTGTGGTGTGTTGAATGCTAAGCTACATGATGAATAGTATCAGCTAAAATCATTGTCGTTGCTTAATAATTCTTTACCATCTACTGCTAGAGTTAACCTAGCAGAAAGACAAGATAAGAGATGTTTAAGCCCTAAATTTCATGGGAAAATGTCCATTGTGCCCTTTTAAACTCATTTTCTGAAAAATTTCTTCCAAGGCTTCTACTTGTTTTGCAAGTAAGTAAGGATAAAGGAAGGACTCTTGGAAAAGAGGTTGGGATGATTAAAATGCTGCCTAGGGGGTTAAATAACAAATGGAAACAGTGGGAGGGAAAGGGGGCAAGTGGAGGGAAGGAAGAGTGAGAAGCTGAGGTGGGTCCAGATGAAAACTACAGAGCAGAAGGAACTGCCTTGGAGAGACCGAAGTGTTCACGAGTTTGTCACCTCTGATTCTAATCAATTGATTACTCGTCTTCTTCCCCACAGACTGTAGATCCACAAAGCCCGTGACCCTGTTTGCCTTGGTGCAGGTTCAATAAACATTCATTAAATGAATGGCCAAGAGTAAAGGTTCTGAAAGTAAGAACCCTACATTTATACAATGCTTTACACCTTTCAAAACACGATACACATCTGTATCCTGATAGAACACCTTGCCCACACCTAAGGAGACATGTATGAGGCTGTTCAATACATCGCTGTTTGAAACAGTGAAATGTTGGGAGCAATCTCTGTGCCCTTAATTAGGGAATGGATATATAAATTGTGGTATATTCTCACGGTGTAGCATTAAAAGAAATAAACTACATGTCCATATCTCTCAAACAGGATAGATCTTAAAAATATAATGTGTGTGATCATTTCGTAATGTATAAAAATATGGAATCACTATGTTGAACACCTGAAATTAATATAATATTGTATGTCAATTATAATTCAATAATATATATATATGAAAAAAGCATAGAATTACATGTACAATATACTATATATAATATATATATAAACACAGCTTTATTGAGACAATTCACACACCATACAATTCATTTAAAGTATACTATTTAATGTTTTTGATATATTATCTTATTAATTTTAAAGAATTGTGGTAAAATACATGTAACGTAAAATTTACCATTTTAATAATTTTTAAGTGTAAAATTCAATGGCATTAATTTTTTTTAATTTAACTTATTATTTTATATTGGGGTATAGTTGATTTACAATGTTGTGTTAGTTTCAGGTGTAGGGCAAAGTGATTCAGTTAAACACATACATATATGTATCCATTCTTTTTCAGATTCATTTCCCATATAGGTTATTACAAAATTCAATGCCATTAATTATTTTCACAATGTGCACCCATCACCACTATATTTTCCAAAACTTTTTTGCTCCCTAAACAAAAATTCTATAACTATTAAGTAATAATTACCCCTGTGCCTCCCCACAACCCCTAATAATCACTAAGCAACTTCCAGTCTCTGTGACTTTACCTATTCTATGTACCTCATATAAATAGAATCATACAATATCTGTCTTTTAGTGTCTTGCTTATTTCATGTAATATAATGTCTTCCAGATTCATCTATGAATCTTGTATCAGAACTTTAATACTTTTTATGGCTGAATGATATTCTATTATATGTATATACCATATTTTGTTTATTCATTCATCTGTTGATGGGCACTTGGCTTGTTTCCACTTTTGGCTATAATGCTGCACTGAACATTGGCATGCAAATAACTGTTCGAGTCCTTGCTTTCAATTTCTTTGGGTACGTATCTAGGAATGGAGTTGCTGAATTGTATGGTAATTATATGTTTAGCTTTTTTAAGGAACTGACAAATAGTTTCATTTGTGTATTTTTTAACACAAAATACTTCTATACCAGATAGATAGATAGATAGATAGATAGATAGATAGATAGATAGATAGATAGAGACATATGTTTGGTCTAATGGATATACTGAAAATATACTCATAGAGATCATTTTGGTGGTAGGGATTGATATGAGGAGAGAGAAAAAACTAGGCTAGGAGTGGTCAAAGAAAACATTAGTTTTATCTGTAGTGCTTCCTTTCATTTTTTAGAAGGGCCACATTTACATACATTATTTGCAAAATTATTTTAAAAGTAGGAAAGAGAGAAGTAAATTTGACAGAACATCAACAGTTGTCAATTTGAGGAAGAAGGTATATCCATATTATACTGTTCTTTATACCTTTCTTATTAATTAGGAAAAGACAAATTTTTCTAAAAAGTACAATATCACTTGATCCATATCAAAATCGGTGAAGGAGATAGGACCATGATATTATCCTCATTATAAAGGGTAGAATTCTGAAATAGACAGTGGTAGACCAGAACCAGGACTAGTGCTCTGGTCTGCTTAGTAGAGGGCTTGGATTGGAAAGGGAGGCTGAGAAGGTGAACACACTTCAATGCTGTGTGCCACAACCCCTAAAATTGCCTACTTCATTTGTTCCCCATTTTTAATGGTATGAAGACAGTTCTGTTTTGAAGTCTACTGCTTTCGTGAGGCAACATGGAGGAAGAAAGGATAAGGTTCACTAAAGCAGGAGGATAGAGTGATGAGAGGCAAGGCTGGGGGACAAGATAACAACTGAGAACAGTGGATAGGAAATGAGGGAAGTGGAGGAAAGGGAGGATCTGGAGGTAAATGGCCATTTGTAGCAGGCCATTTGCACCCAGTGAAAGATGAGATGGATTCTTCCATGTCTTGATTTCCTCCTAGCACCTCTTACCCCTTCCCACTATTAATCACTATTAATTAATCACTATCTCCATGCTAAGTGATTGAGTGGGCAGGTATGTGTGATGTGTGTACTGCAGGTAAGGAAAATGAAGGACATGGGGAGCCTGGAAGGAATGTGGGATGTGAGATAAAAAGTCAGTTAAATTAAGAACAAATTGTCGGACTTCCCTGGTAGTGCAGTGATTAAGAATCTGCCTGCCAATGCAGGCGACACGGGTTCGAGTCCTGGTCCAGGAAGATCCCACATGCCACGGAGCAGCTAAGCCTGTGCGCCACAACTACTGAGCCTGCGTGCCACAACTACTGAAGCCTGTGCACCTAGAGCCTGTGCTCCACAACAAGAGAAGCCACTGCAATAAGAAGCCCGTGCACTGCAACAAAGAGTAGTCCCTGCTCGCCGCAACTAGACAAAGCCTATGCACAGCAAAGACCCAATGCAGCCAAAAATAAATTTAAAAAATAATAAAATAAATAAATTAAAAAAATAAGAACAAATTGTCATCTCTCTGAAGTAGACCAACTGTTGGCTGTCAGATCATTCACTGCCGATGCTTTGTTCAGTATACATCTTCCAGACACTAATAAAATGAGTAAACAAAAATGTCCAAATTCCTCAATAACATTGCTTTTTTCACATCCTTGCCATGGAAAAGAATGGACCCTAGATAGCTTCATAACTAATTTGTGCAATATAATTAAGTCTTTTTTGTTTCTAATGTCTTTAAGTTACTAGTTTTGGAGACATGAAAAGCATCAGAGCTGAGAACAAAGAACTCTTCACTCACAAATGTACTTATTTTCAGCTGAAGGAATTAGAATAATCTAAGAAGGAAAGGAAAGTTATCTGTGGTTATGAGTTCCACCCACACACTGCCAGCAAATTCATTTTTCTCAAGCCCAGGGTTGAATACATCATTTCTCTATTCAAATTTCTTTCATTGACAAAAGCAGTATCCCTCCCAAAAATTGCTCAAAATTATCTTGGTGTTTCTTAAGAAAAGGAACTCCAAGTTCAAATAAGTTTAGGAAACGATAAACAAAATTTCTAACTGCAGAACTTAAAAAAATTAATCTGAAGCATGAGCCTCCATCGTGTGGAACAATTCTGAAACTTATTTAACCAAAATACTCCCTTCTCCTTAGCCACCCGCCCTCCCCCAAGAAAAAAAAACCATCTATAACTTTTCATGCAATTAGAATTCTGTGAGACATAGTTTGAAAACCTTGACCTACCCTATGAAAAACGTGGATGCTAAAATCAGATCTGGGTGTAAGTCCCTGATCAACTGCTTACTAGCTGAGTGATATTATGCAAACAACTTAATTTTTCCTATTTCTGTTTGCTTATTGTAGAATGGGATAATAACCTTTCCAGCGTTGTTTTGAAGATTAATTGAGATAACATTGTTATCCTAGGAGTTAGACCTTAACTTGCTTTTCCAGCCTTCTGAAGAGAGCGGGAACCAAAGAGTGAAGGGCCCTATAAGCCATAAGTTATTGGAAGTAATGGAAGGGTTTTAAATAGGAATAAGCAGTTTGAATTCTCCTGGCCTTGCTAGGGCAGCTTGGTCATATCTCCAGAGGCTCCTCATGCCTTGCCATTATTTTAGCAAATATAAATCCTACTTATCGGGACTTCCCTGGTGGTGCAGTTGTTGGGAGTCCGCATGCCAATGCAGGGGACATGAGTTCGAGCCCTGGTCCAGGAGGATCCCACATGCCACAGAGCAACTGAGCCCCATGAGCCACAACTACTGAGCCCGTGTGCCCCAACTACTGAAGCCCGTGCTCCAAAACAGGAGAAGCCACTGCAATGAGAAGCCCGCACACTGCAACGAAGAGTAGCCCCCGCTCGCCACAACTAGAGAAAGCCTGCGTGCAGCAACAAAGACCGAAAGCAGCCAAAAATAAAATGAATAAATTTATAAAAAAATAAAAATAAAATAAATCTTACTTATCACTCAAGGTCCTGCTTAAAAGCCTCTTTCTCAACAATGTCTTCATCCACTCACTCCCGCACAGGCAGTTCAAAAATTCTTCTTGTAAACTCTATCACCTCTTTTCTATATCTTTCTTTAGCACTCACCTCTTGCCATTACAGATCAGAGTTATTTATGTGGTGCTGTATTCATTTCCCTAACTAGTATCCTTTTAAGGGTAGGGTCCTTACCTTGTCCCATCCTTGTAAGTATAATACCGTGATCTGTAGTATTCACTACATATTTGTCAAAGATAAACATGTTTATCACTTTATAGTTCATAAAGTGGCTTTCTAATGACATCACTGAAAATAAATATAAAAAGAATTGATTTTCTCCCATTAGCAGAAATCTACAAGTTTAGAGCTCTTTCCAAAAGCAATTTCTACCAGAGTATCATCTGCTGCCCTCCTGTGTTTGATACAAATCTTATTTTATACCAGTACAGAAGAAGAGTGACAGGTTCAAGTAAATTTATTTGAACTGCATTTTGTTTACTTTCAAATTTTTCAATGGATTTTTTCCACATAAATTATTATACCCATTAAAATTATCTGTATGCAATATATTTCAAATTACATTTTTTTACTTAGAGTTATATAAGAACTTTCACACTGGTCTGATATTCTTTCATTAGAACCTACTAAACTTTTAATATTTCCATTTTTCATCTGAGACAGTAACTTATTTCAAATTATTCTAATATGATTTTCATATACTAGACCTGCTTGGGCAACAGTATATTTAAGACTTTGTACTTTGCAACTAGAAAGACTTGGTTTAAATCCTGGCTTAGCCACATAGTAATTGTGTGACCTTGGGCAAATAGCTTTTCTGAAGCTGTTTCATCTGTAAAACAAAGATAATACCTCCCAGAGATCACATAAGATAGAACACTTAGTACACCATAAAAGCTATCAATATGTTAGCTATTATTACTATCAAAGAAGCATGTTTTCAAATATCTCTTTTCTTTGGTCTGACCTACTCTGGTGAACTTGAAGACTGCCTAAAACATAAATTAGAGTATTGTCTAGATTAAGCCCTATCTTTCCACATTCAACACTCAACATTTATTGAACACTTGTGATGTGCCGGCACAATTCTAGACACTTGAGCTATATCAGGTAATAAAACAGACCAAAATCCTTGTCCCTATGAATCCTAGCAATATAAACCAAGCCAGTTCATGGTGGTCTTTAGGTTACTAACTTTCTTCTAAATTCTTGCAGTTCTTTATTTTCCACATTACTCATTTGATTCTTATTTATTTATTTTTGGCTGCATTGGGTCTTCGTTGCTGTGCACAGGCTCTCTCTAGTTGCAGCGAGCGGGGGCTACTCCTCGTTGTGGTGCGCGGGCTTCTCGTTGCAGCGGCTTCTCTTGTTGCAGAGCGCGGGCTCTAGGCACGTGGGCTTCAGTAGTTGCAGCTCGTGGGCTCAGTAGTTGTGGCTCGTGGACTCTGGAATGCAGGCTCAGTAGTTGCGGCCCACGGGCCTAGCTGCTCCATGGCATGTGGGATCTTCCCGGACCAGGGATCGAACCCGTGTCCCTTGCATTGGCAGGCGGATTCTTAACCACTGTGCCACCAGGGAAGTCCTCATTTGATTCTTTATATAAGCTACCCCATACTAAATATCCAGTGCCTTCTTCTCTACTTCCAATTCAGGTTGTCATCTCTCTTGGTCTACTGCTACAGACTCCAATGAGGGACAAGGGCTCACTCTCATGCCAATTTTGTAAGGATGGGGATTTACAGTTTGACTCTCTCCTCTCTTTATGGGGGGAAAAGCATTTATATTGATACTTTTATTTAATTGCTGACAATTACAATCTGTTCTCTATTACATTACCTATATCTGTTCTCAACACAGCAGCCAGAAAGATCCTCTGAAACAGCAGTTCAGTTGTTTTCCTTGAAGTGATGGCCCATCTCATTCATTTATGGAGAAAATATCTGCTAAATACTCAAGTCTAAATAACTATAGTTTAATCTGTCAGTCTCTCAGTTTTATTTTCAAGTGAAAATGGTAGGAAAGGAACTTCAGAGATCTGTGAAGTCAACACTATTTTCTTAATAATACTAAGATTTTATTCGCCATTTTCACTGTGTTAACATTTGTACAGATGGTACAAAAGCAACAGTGAGTAAAACTACTAGCACTTAGCATCAATCAAGATAGTGGCACCGAACTACTGGAAGTCATTGTATTCTCCACTGCCATGTACTCTCAGTAAAAACAAAATAAAAAAATCAACTCAGTTTCACTTCAGAATGTCCTTGATGAAGCAATAAAACGTACTGATTTTATGAACTCTTAGCCCACGAGGACACATCTTTTAAAATATTTCTCATGACAAAATTGGTAGTATGCATAAAGCATTTCTGCTGCCACCAAAGCACAACGGTTTTCTCAAGAAAAAAGCACTTGCTATTGAGTTACAAACTCAGCTGGCTTTTTTTTAAGGAACATCATTTTTACTTGAAAGATTGACGAACTGCAGTTACTCAGGGTATTTGACAGATATTTTCTTGAAAATGAACCAAATGGGCCTGTCACTTCAAGGAAAACAGCAGACAGTATTTGCTATCAGTGACCAAATTTAAGCTATCAAGCAAAAACTCCAAATTGTGGAAAACTTATACCACCGCTGTTAGTTTTTCAGCTTTCAAATACTATAAGACTTTCCTGATGAGATCAGTGGTGATACTAATAATATGTACGAAGTACATATTGTGGTATGTTGACACAATGAAATGTGTCAACACTTAGAGGGCCTGTGTAACTCAGTGAGCCAACACTTTCCAAATGAGTAATGCAAGATATTTCAAAATCACGTATGGGTAAAAGATCCACAAAGTTCAAGATAGATTAATGAATTTTAATGTAATAGAGAATGAAAAGTTGATTGACTGGACCCCATGTTGTAACCAATTTCTAAGAAATTACCACTTGTTGGGTTTTGCTAGAGTGTCAAAGAATATCTACAATTATTTGAAAAGGCTATTAAAATATTTCTCCCTGGGGCTTCCCTGGTGGCGCAGTGGTTAAGAATCCGCCTGCCAGTGTAGGGGACCCGGGCTTGAGCCCTGATCCGGGAAGATCCCACATCCCTCGAAGATACTACTGAGCCTGCCACAACAACTGAGCCCACGTGCCACAACTACTGAAGCCCACACACCAGACCCCATGCTCCCCGACAAGAGAAGCCACTGCAATGAGAAGCCTGCACACCACAATGAAGAGTAACCTCCGCTCTCTGCAACTAGAGAAAAGCCCACATGCAGCAACAAAGACCCAACGCAGCCAAAAATAAATAAATAAAATAAATTAAAAAAAAGATTTCTCCCTTACTATATATTTACGTGAAGCGGCTTTTTTTAAATACTTCAACCAAAACTTCATATCCCAATAGTTTGAATGCAGAAGCAGATACAAGAATCCAGCTGTCTTATCCTAAGCCAGACATTGAAGACATCTGCAAAATTGTTTAAAAAAAAAAAAAAGCACCATTTTTCTCACGAAATTATTTGTTTTGGAAAATAGTTATTTTTCATAAAAAATGTTTTTGTTAACATGTAATGGTTTTATTATTATTTAAAAATGAATTACAGGTATTTAAATTTTTTCCCAGTTTTGATTTCTAATTTGGTGACCAGCAACAGCTATAACCTTCTAAAACAAAAGCTCTGTGGGGTCTTCGAGAATTTTTAAGAATGTAATGGTGTTCCAAGGCCAAAATGTTTGAGACCCACTTATCTGAAATATAATATAATATCGTATCATTTAATAATCTTCCAATGGCTCCCGACCTTTTCAGGGTAAAAGCCACAAGTCTACACTGGACCACCGGGCTCTACTCTTATCTGTTTCCTCTCCATAATCTATCCCTGTACTCTTTCCCTTGCTCACTCCCTTCAGCCATACTTGTTTCTTTGCTGTTCCTCCAACAAGTCAGACACAATCCTGTGTTAGAAACGTTGCACTGAAGTTCCCTCTGCCTGGAAAGTAATATCCCTAGTTCTTGCATGGCTATTTCCCTCACTTCCTTAAAAGTTTCTGCTCAAATGTCACCTTCTTAATAGTCTAACATGAGCGTCCTGTTTAAAACTGCAACCCTACTGCTGCTCCCATTCTCCACAGCACCTTCTAACATTTGCTTACTTATGTCTACAGTTCGTGGGGCCTCCTGCTCCCCCAACTAGTGTAATACAAGCCCCTAAAGCTTGGGAAATGCCTGCCACATAGCGCTCAACAGATATTTGTTGAATGGTGAATTAATGAAAGAACTCGTTTTGACAGCTTGTCAATTCTCGAGACACATCCACAAAGTCCCAAAAGAAAGAGAGGATGCAATTTACAGAGAGAGGGCAATGCCAGCAAAGATATTTTTGAATGAAAGAAAAAGAAGGGATACAATGATCACAAACCTCAATACTGAAAGCGTTATGGGCCTGAAAAAAGCTCTTGGAAAAAGTCGGGGTTGGGGAACATTCTAAAGGTTGTGCAGGACGCATTTAAGTGTCCGGCAATGAACGTTGGTCCTGCACTACCGCCCAACCCCTCCGTAACCCTCCCCTTATTTATCCCCCCACCATCCTCCCGCCTCCCCTGAAACCACAGTTCCAGAGCCGTCCCTGGACCCCTCCACCAAAACACAAGTAGTCCACACCAAGAGACTGAAACATTTCCAAACTTTATGGAAAAAACAACAACGACAATCAACTAGCCGAAAACGAGCCTCTAAATCCCGTCTCACTCCAGTGCCGTCTTCTCTAACGTTTGCTGGCTTTAGGCTCTCTCCACTGTCCGGTAACAGTTTTCAGGGGTCCTGACGGTCTCCCAACGCTGTGTTCCACAAGAAAACAGGGTCCACAGGAAGGCAGGTCAGGCGGGACGCCCCCAGTAAGCACCTCTGCACAAGTAAAGCACGAGAAGCAGAGGCATGGAAAATCAGTCCCCTTGGGGGAGGAACACGCGGGAACGACGGCAAACCGGCGGAACTCAGGGAGAGGTGCTCACGTACAGCGGTGACACGGCGAGGTCTCAGTTCTCCTCCGGCTTGTCGGCTGGCGGGCCGCAAGGCTGCAGCATCTTCTCCATCAAGTTGAAGCGGACTCGCGCTTTGCTCTCATTCTCGGCAATGGCGAAGTAGTTGAGAAGGTCGAAGTGGCCCATGTAGGAGCAGTAGGAGTCGCGGTGCTGGTTCACCAGCCACTCCCACTTGGTGGTGTCGGCGTGGCCGGTGCCGATGTACTTGGACTGCAGATGCTCTAGCTGGCTGTGGATGGTGTAGCGGTCCGTCATCTCGCCGCTCTTCCCTTTGCTCCCAGGTCAGAGGCCGCAGACGACAAGGAACTGCTCTGGGGCTTCAAACCGGAGAGAGGCCACCCGGCGTAACCTCCGGAGCCGCGCTGTCGCAGACGGATGGCGTCACATCTACGAAGTCGTGCAGACTCCCGGTCCCAGGGCTCAGAGGCGGAAGCGGAAGTGTATTCTGTCACCGAATTGGAGTTGCCCAGGCGACGCTACCACTGGGCCGCCCCTATAGAGAGCCCCGCCCCCTTCGCAGAGCGTTGCATCCTGGTCTAGTTAGTGGCCCTTTTCTAACAGGAGCTTTGCATGCTGGGACTTGTGGTCTCCGAGAGGTGGTGAGCGAAGGCTTCTTGGGACCCCTGAGGAATGTTTAAAAGACGGTGGGCGGCCTAAGGGAGCACGGTGTCTGGGAGGTGTGAAGCATCCTCCGGCGGTTTGGGGCTGAGTGGAAATGAGAAACTCTAATAGGACAGGGCTATAAGCACCTGGGCAAATGAACTCTTGCTGTAATTCCGCTTTCGAAGCTAAAGAGGCACAGTAGCCCCTTCACAACCAGAGGTGGACCACGCTGAAGTCAGGAGACGCGAGTTCTGGTGCCAACCAAGTATCTTACAAGTTGTGTGGAAAGTTATTTCAACGCTTGCAGGGCCGCCGTTTCCTGCCTGGTGACAAAAGTACAGCACCAGTTCCGACACGTTCCGGCGCCCATATCAAGCCCCTCCTTCCTCTTGAGCTTCTAATTTTGATATCCTCCCTCCAACTCCTCACCCCACCCTACACGCCCTCAGCCTATACTTCTTTCTCATCTTTCCGTGCGCCTCGCCTCTCCATTTCTCCGTAGGAACTGTTCCCACCGCTTGGAATGCTTTTGTTCCCCTGGCAAACATTTCTCCCTTTAAGTCAGCTCGAAAGTATCTCCTTGAAATTGCCTTTGGCTACTCCAGACAGATGTAAATTCTTCCTCTTTTTATCCTGTACGTCTCTTTGTTATTATCACTTTATAACCAATATCTGGTTTAAGAACTTCCTCACGCGAATACAAACTACTTGAAAAATTGTTTACTTTCTTCGATGATGTCTTGTATCATAAGCTTCTTTTATGATATCCTCATAGCCTGGCAGAGATTGTTTCTCAAAAAACGTTTGATGAATGGATAAACAACTGCCTGACAGCCAAATAGAACTCTTTACTAGGTGAAAGATAATTTTAAAATATTTTTATTCTGGTACAAAGTTGCAGTTATGTTGGACCAGTAAGTCTAGAGATCTAATGTACAGCATGATGACTTAAATACACTCTTAAATACATTCAACTTTATTTTTTTGTTTGTTTTTTGTTTTTGCGGTACACGGGCCTCTCACTGCTGTGGCCTCTCTTGTTGTGGAGCACAGGCTCCCGACGCGCAGGCTCAGTGGCCATAGATCACGGGCCCAGCCGCCCCGCGGCATGTGGGATCTTCCCAAACCGGGGCACGAACCCGTGTCCCCTGCATCGGCAGGCGGACTCTCAACCACTGCGCCACCAGGGAAGCCCTCAACTTTATTTTCTTAAAAACATTTTTTAAATTACAAAAATATTCCTTATGGGATCAGATAAATGCCAGTATCAAAAATGAAAAAAAAATGTTGCCCTTTCAGTTTAAACTGTTATAACAAATGTATCATTCCTAAAACGTAGAGACTATTATAAGGCATGCCTGTGGATTTACCATCCAGATATATCAAACCTTGCCATTTTGCCATTTTTGTTCCCAACTTTGTTATTTTGTTTTGGTTTTGTTTTTTTAAAGAAATAAAACTGTACAAATGAACTTGAAAATTTCTTTGTATTCCCCTCCCTAATTTATTCACTTCAGGATCCTGTCTTGAATCTAGAATTAATTATCCTGATCCTGTGTTTTTGATTGTTGAAAGTTTGTATATCCATAAACAATAGATGTTTTTGTTATGCATGTTTAAAAGCATCATATAAACGACACTATGTATGTATTGTTACGAAAGTTTTTTTCCGCGTCAGTATCTCTGTTGATATATGTAGCTTTAGCTATGTGTTTTATCTAGGTTTTTAAAAAATGTTTATTGGCCTGTTATATTCCTGCTTCTGTGAATTGCATATTCATATCCTTTGCTCATTTTCTTATTGGGATGTTTGTCTTTGTCTTACTAATTTTTAAGGAGATCTTTAAATAATCAGGATACTTCGCTTGCCAGTTATTTGCAATGAAAATATTTTTTTTCCAGTCTGGGGCTCATCTTTACCCTTTCTTTATGGAAAGAGAGGGTATCTCTTGTTACACTGAAGTTAAGTTTAAAGTAGTCAGATGTATCAGCCTTCCTTTATGGTTTGTGCTTTTTGCATTGGGTTTAAAAAAATGAAAATAAACAAAACTCTCTTCTACTCTGGGACCATAAAAAATAGTTTCCTTCATTTTCTTTAAAAAGTTTTAGAATTTTGCTTTTTCATGTTTAGAAATTTAATCCACCTGGAAGTTTTTGTTTTGTTTTGCTTTAGGGATCTATATATGGCTAACTAGTTCCCAGTGATAACCAATCACTCATTATACATTCTTTCCCTACTCATCTTTAATGCTTCTGTTGTACATGTGTAGGTCTGTTTCTGGGCATTCTATTCTATTAGGCTCTTTGTCTGTACCCATACCAGTAACACAAGATCTTAATTATTGTAGCCTTACAGTAAGTCTTGATATCTGACAGGGTAAAATCCTGTACCTTCTTTCGTAAATGTCTTAACTATTCTTTGTTTTTTGTTTCTTTTTCCTTTTGCGGTACGCAGGCCTCTCACTGTTGTGGCCTCTCCCGCTGCGGAGCACAGGCTCCGGACGCGCAGGCCCAGCGGCCATGGCTCACGGGGCGGCACGTGGGATCCTCCCGGACCGGGGCACGAACCCGTGTCCCCTGCATCGGCAGGCGGACTCTCAACCACTGCGCCACCAGGGAAGCCCTGTCTTAACTATTCTTGATCCTTTGCTCTTCCACATGAATTTAGAATTGTCAGTAAAATCCTCATGGAAATTGTGATTGAGTAATCAAATAAAGCCATGAAAATTAATATTATTTCTATATCATTAAGAATGATTGTAAGGATATGAGAGGAAAAACCTCAAATTCAAAGACCTTTGGAGCTAGATGGGAAATACATTTACATGTATTAATTAAGAGCCAAGGTATATTAGTTACCTAGGGCTGCCAAAACAAAGTACCAAGAACTGAGTGTCTTAAATAATGAAAAATTATTTCCTCACAGTTCTGGGGGCTAGAAGTCCAAGATCAAGGTGTTGGCAGGCTTGGTTTCATTCTGAGGACTGTCTCCTTGTCTTGCAGATGGCCATCTTCTCTTTGTGTCTTCACAGGGTTTTCCCTCTGTGTGTCTGTGTTCTAATCTCCTCTTCTTAGAAAGACACGAGTCATATTGGATTAGAGTCCACCCATATGACCTCATTTCACATTAAGGTCCTATCTCCAAATGCAGTCACATTCTGAGTTACTAGGTGTTAGCAGTTAAATGTTTGTTGGGGACTTTAACCCCACCATTTGGCGGGGCTGGGGCACAATTCATCACTGTTTTATATAGTGATGTGGAATATATGAGAACTTTAAAAAACATTTGTAAATTTAATTAATTAGATTTGTGAAAATAATTTAAGTACATGAGAAGGTTTGATTTGTTAGGTCAGACAATTGCAATACTTGAAAGGAAAATTGAAGTATTACATTAAAAGGTATGGTATAAAATGTTTAAGAGTAAAGATTTGGAGTGAAACTAAATTTTATCCAAAAGCCTCTTAAAAGTGATTGTGAAAATTTACTAAGCTAATAAATAGTTTAGGATTTTTTGCTGAGCTTAAATGCTTAAGGAAAGAGATTTTCAATTTATAACTTTAATAAATTGAACATTAACTTTTAAAATCTAAATAAATCTCTGAATAGTATTTTGTATTCTTAGTGCCCCAAATGACTCTCAAAGTCATCAAAAAAAACCTTCCATGTATCAAGATCAGCTTACAGATAACACAGAAACCCTGCTTCACATTTAATTGTAGTTACATTGAATTTATAGATTTATTTGGGGAGAACTGTCATCTTAACTATATTGAATTTTCTCATCTATGCACATAGTAAATATTTCCATTTATGTAAGTCTACTTTTTTGACTTTAAATAAAGCTTATATAATTTTCTCCATATGGATCTTTCACATCTTCTATTAGATTTATTCCTGGGTATCTGCTATATATATTTAAAGATGTTCCTTATGAGTCTTAAATTGTCACCTAGTAAAGAATATCACATTTTCTTACACTTCTTGTAAATAAAGACTTTTGGTTTGGAACCAGTGGCCTTGTTGGCAAGACATGCCAGGAGAGCTGTTACTATTTCCAGCCCCAAGATACTACCTCAAGTGGATCCTGCCTGTTAGGTTGCTTCAATGTAACTATCAAATGCCATCGTACAATTTGGCATTTGAGTGAGGAAAATAAGCAAGACAAGATGCCAGTGGAAAGGATATAGAATAAAAGAATGTATAAGGAAAAGAAAAAATATATGTTTTTAGATAGAAAATTACATTTTGTCTAGTCTATTTTTTAAGTCTGCAAATGTGAGGTAACATTTTTCTCTTTTCATCTTTTCTTGGTCTATCTTTAAAGCTGCGGGCTTTAAATTTTTTTAAAGTCACTTAATATTTTGAATGGTCAAGGCATTGTTCAAAACCCAAAATGTGTACAAAGGAATGCAGTTCCCAACATGTGCTCACTTCCCACGCCCATTCTCAGTAAGTAACCATTGCCATGCATATCTTATTTATCCTTCCGGAGATTTTTAAAATGAAAACACAATTATATATGATATATTTATTTAAGTATGTACAGATATATATGATATTTTACCCCTTTTAAAATTTAGATGGTAGCAAAATGCTCACCATAGTTCTCTACTTTGACTTTTTTGTTTGCTTTTTGTTTTATTTTCTTTGACATATCATGGTGATCATCTCATATGAGTACATAAAAATCTTCCTTATTCTTTTTGGGTTTTTTGTCTTGTTTGAAAGCTGCATACTATTCCACTGTATGGGTGTATTATACTCTAAATAACTACCCTCTTATTGATTGTCAAAGATCTTGTGTATCCAGAAATTATATTTAAATTTTATTACTATTGCAGAAAAATACAAAGTTCAAATTGAAACGAACAAAAATCACATCTCATTTGGTGAAAAATTATTTTAGATACCCTTTTTCTGTAAGCAAGTTTTAAAGTTATAAAAGGATTTTCTGTACGTACAGGTGTTGATATCATGTTTCACACTAGGGGTCGCCAAAACAGTATTTAAGGCCAACAAACAGACCAGTGACAGAGAACATTTTATAATTAGGCACCTTGAGCTTCTCAACCATGGTAAGCAGGAAAGTTACATTGTGACTGAAATGCTGAAGACAAAACTTTGGTTTGCTGTGTTTTCAAAGGCAACTATACTGATAATTTAGGAGAAAAGCAAGCAATCTTTCCCTTATCATCATACGTATTTTACTTTGGGGTTTTATGTTTAGCTGGATTAAGTGATGATGTGGAATTTAGGTGATATGGAATCTAGGGAATTTTTAAAAAGAAGTTTGCTGGACATGATCCTATTTTGCTGTGGTCAAAAATGTCTTTAGCTTCAGCTTTTCTTTTGCCAGCTACCATGGGTTTCATATATCTGAGCAGACCTAGAACCCTCAATTTTTGGAGGGTTTTATCTCTAATTGGGCATATACTTCAAAAGGATAAAGTGTTCTGTACTTTTAAAATTCTCCTAGAGCAGATATGATTGCCATGGGCATGTATTCAATAACTTTTCACTTGAGATTTTATAGGCTGGTCCTTCTCTGTTTAGTGATAACATTCAATCACAAGCTGGTGTAGTTTCTGAACAAAAATTTCTCACAGGAGAAATTTCACAAAGGAACTTTGAAGTATTATGTACATGTTCCATTTGTTGCAGTAATATGAAATCTTGCAGCACTAAGATTAATGATTGACATATCATAGGTACTGAATCAATATTCAGTGAAAAAATGAATGAATGATGAATGTTCACGATAGCATCTTAAATGACAACAAAAGATTGGAAACAATTTTGGTGACAACAGTAAAGGAATAATTACATAAATCATGCTGTAAACTGGCATATCTCATTTGAACATAAGTTCCTTTGAAATATGTAACTCTTTTCTCCATTATATTAGCATAGTGATTTACCCGTTGTCGGCACTCAATAAATACTCATTGAATTCGATTAACACACTGGATTAAGCATGGATATGCCCCCAAATCTCAAAGCATTCCCCAGGAGTTGGGACTATCCACCTCAAAGTCATGACCATCCTTTACTTTAAGCCTAAAATATGTGGATTTGGGGGGAACAACTTTTTCTATGGAGTTAATGTCAGTAAAAAAGACCCATGACAAGGCTTTACAAAATTATGAATATATTAAATTTTAACTGTTTTAGAGTTGCTTCAATCAGTTATCTATATAGAGTGCAAGGAATAATTTTTCATAGCTGAGTCAGTTCAGCTGAGGTCCTTGAACATCAGTAATCAAAAATTAGCGTACGGAATCTGAGAACAAGAAGTGAAATGGATTGGGGAGGAGGGATAGATTGGGAATTGGGGATTGACCTGTATACACTGCTATATTAATATAGATAACCAACAAGGACCTACTATTTAAAAAAAGTGAATTGGATAGGAATGACCTTCTATGCAACATTTCAGGTATCCAATTAAACATGTGACTCATTATGGTCTACATAGAGTAAAAGTCACAGGTTAACCTGGAGGATAGGAGCTGAGTTTACACCTTTCTTCTGATTTGAATTGAGAAAGTATAAGATTTGTCTAGTTCCTAGGGGAGGTTTAATGCCTGGTAGTTTTGATTCAACACAGGGAAGTTGTTTCATCTTGAATTTTTAGAAAAGTATGTGCATAGAAGAGAAGCCTTTGGGCTTATCAAAGTATGGTTTATTTCACTTTTCACAAGTTCCGCTTATTTTCATAAAACAGAAAACATAGTTCAAAACCTGTATGTGTATTTTTGTGATTTTATTCATTTGTATTATTTCTCCTTCATTTGTCACCTATGAGTGTTTAACTTAGCATTCCCCAAAGGATCTGTGTTAATATGCTGTGTACAGTGGCCCAAAAAGAAAATGACACAGAAGCAAGCCCAATACTTTTAATGCTGTTAATTTATTTATGGTAGCTTAAAGCCAAAAAGGAATTTGGGGGATGGAACAGACTGGCACACACAGTCATGGCAAAGTACCAATGGTGCCCTTTCCCCACCTGTTCCTTTCACATTTTCTTCAGCTTATGTAAACCACTCTGCAAATGCAGTTTCAAGTCTCCCCACTTCCAACTAGATATCTGCCTCTAACCCTCTCTTATAAAGGAATTCTTGCATTACAGCTCCTGAGGACTGCTCTAATAATAAAGTTTTAGTGAGTTAACAGTTTCAGTTGTCTGAGGAACTGATTTGTTCTATAGAAATACAAAAATATGTCCAGTCACCATCTTATTCTATGGGGTCCTCGAGAGAGCAAAATGCTGTTGGTATAGGCTTTCGTCTCTACTTTTGAATCCCTTGATTTGTTAGAATAATCTTCATATTTGGCTTAATAGCTTTACTTTAAAAAGTCAGAAAAGCACCTGAAGTTTTGTCCTAGTTTAGGTGCAGTTCTGCCCCTAGATCAAGGCAAGAGTGGACCTGGTGTTGGACCCCCATCACTTTCGAAGGTCCTGCTATGGCTCCCCCCTAGCTGCACCCTCCCATGAGCTGAAAAGTCCATGGGTCAAGGGGATGTACCCATCCTTGCTGATACTCCCTTAACCCCTGGCTCAAACACACACAGACCAAGCTTCGAAACACAAATTCCAAGAATCACAGGGCTTGTGCAGTCTTCTTCCCTGGCCTGTCCTCCCAAAGGCTCACTTGCTGCTGGTGTGCACACCCCTGGGCCTGCAGAGGGCTCAAGGAATGGCTATCGGCTAGGTTATTTACTTTATGAACTCGAAGAGGCAGGTTGAGAAATTCCACTTAAGGGGTTTGGGCTTGGAAGCCACTCTTAGAGACGGTTTTTAGGACCCACGTGTCCACCTGTAGTTCAGAAAAGATCATCCTGTACCTAAATTTCCCCCAGGTCCTCTTCCCAGTCTCAAATTTCTTACTGGTAAGTAATCTTCTGGTTATAAATTGCATAATTAGTAACAATGACTTGCTCCAGGTGGTAACCTCAGTTCTCCTGAAACAGAACCTCTCTGATCATCTTCAATGTTAAAACTGCTGCTTCATTTAGTAGATGAATGACTTTTTAACCAGAGAAAGATTTATAATTAAATGCAAAGGTGATAAATTAAATCATACCATTAGTATTAATACTTTCATGTTAGGTTTAGGAATAATCTGTTTATGTATGTTATTTAAAGTATTTGTAGCTTTTCCTGTGGTAGCCACCAGGTTGAGGGGAGTGTGGCCTTCTCCTCTCCCACCATGGCGTGTGCTCGTCCACTGATATCAGTGTACTCTGAAAAGGGGGAGTCATCTGGCAAAAATGTCACTTTGCCTGCTGTGTTCAAGCCTCCCATTCGACCAGATATTGTGAACTTTGCGCATGCCAACTTGAGCAAAAACAACAGACAGCCCTATGCTGTCAGTGAATTAGCAGGTCATCAAACCAGTGCTGAGTCTTGGGGAACTGGCAGAGCTGTGGCTCGAATTCCCAGGGTTCGAGGTGGCAGCACTAACTGTTCTGGTCAGGATGCTTTTGGAATTATGTGTCATGGGGCCCTCATGTTTGCGCCAACCAAGACCTGGCGATGTTGGCACCCCAGAGTGAATACAATGCAGAAGCAATATGCCATCTGCTCTGCGTTGGCTGGCTCGGCTTTACCAGCGCTGGTCATGTCTAAAGGTCATCGTATAGAGGAAGTTCCTGAACTTCCTCTGGTGGTTGAAGATAAAGTTGAAGGCTACAAGAAGACCAAGGAGGCTGTTTTGCTTTTGAAGAAACTTAAGGCCTGGAATGATATCAAAAAGGTCTACGCCTCGCAGTGAATGAGAGCTGGCAAAGGCAAAATGAGAAACTGTCACTGTATCCAGCGCAGGGGACCCTGCATCATCTGTAATGAGGACAACGGTATCATCAAGGCCTTCAGAAACATCCCTGGAATTACTCTGCTTAATATAAGCAAACTGAACATTTTTAAATTTGCTCCTGGTGGGCATGTGGCACGTTTCTGCATTTGGACTGAAAGTGCTTTCCACAAGTTAGATGAGCTGTATGGCACTTGGCGTAAAGCTGCTCCCCTCAAGAGTAACTACAACCTCCCCATGCACAAGATGCTCAATACAGACCTTAGCAGAATCTTGAAAAGCCCAGAGATCCAAAGAGCCCTCCGAGCACCACGCAAGAAGATTCATCGCAGAGTCTTGAAGAAGAATCCACTGAAAAACCTGAGAATCACGTTGAAGCTAAACCCATACGCAAAGACCACGCGCCGGAACACCATTCTTCGCCAGGCCAAGAACCACAAAATCTGGATGGATAGGGCAGCAGCAGCACTAGAAGCCAAATCAGATGAGAAGGGGATTCCAGGCAAGAAGCCTGTGGTGGGAAAGAAGGGAAAGGAGGCTGTTTGCGTTAAGAAGATGAAGAAGCCAAAGAAGGCTTTGGTGGAAAAAAAGGCTGCAGTGACGAAGAAACCAGCAGCTGAAAAGAAGCCTGCTAAAAAAGAAGCCCACAGAAAAGAAACCCAGCACAGAGGAAAAGAAGGCTGCTGCATAAGCTTAAATTTGTTTATTCAGTAAAGGTCAAATCATTTTGGACAGCTAATTTTGAATAAAGACCTGATCAAAGAGGCAGTGAGAAACATGAAAAAAATAATAATAATAAAAAAAGTATTTGTGGGCTTCCCTGGTGGCGCAGTGATTGGGAGTCCGCCTGCCGATGCAGGGGACGCGGGTTCGTGCCCCGGTCCAGGAGGATCCCACGTGCCGCGGAGCGACCGGGCCCGTGAGCCATGGCCGCTGAGCCTGCGCGTCCGGAGCCTGTGCTCCACAACGGGAGAGGCCACAATAGTGAGAGGCCCGCGTACCGCCAAAAAAACAAAACAAAACAAAACAAAAAAAAGTATTTGTAATACTTAAGAGACTTTTGCCTTTTAGACTATATGATAGATAAATACGGTTCTATTTATTTAAAACATGTAATTGATTTATTTGTTTTGTTTTTTTGTATTTTTGCGGTACGGGCCTCAACTCCTTCCATTAAGAGAAGCAACTTGCTTCCCCGTAGCCAAGCAAGAAACTCGAGGGATAGGCTGTCAAATATGAATGTGTCTCTTAGCCCAAAGGAGTGGGGTGGGAAGAGGGCTTGTGTATTTGAAGTCTCCTGAGAGCTGCACAGAGGGCTTTGCCTTCCAGACTGCCCAGCGTGACTCCCTAGCGATGCTCATTTGTAATTCCCTACGAGGGGAAGTGTAAGAAGGGCTGGGGAGGCGGGTGTAGGGTGCAAGGCCACAGTGAGGCTTGATGAAGTGGGACCTTCCGCATCCTTGTTGCACCAGCGATCTGTCAGCTAACTGGGTATCTAGAAATGACTAAAAGAGTAGCAGAGTTTAAAGCCATTGAAAAAAAACAAAGAAACAATCTGTCCATTGCTGTGGGATAGAGAAGGAAGGTATAAGCAGTAACACTAAAGGTTGTGAGGAGTCTCTGGATACTGCATTTAAGTCCAAATGCCATTCTGTCTCCACTCCTGAGACTGCCACTGCTAAACCCCAACGCATCCTTTCTATTTTATCCCCGCCTATTGTTCTGCGGTCTTTTCTTGGAACATCTTGATTGCTTTTCCTCGGTAGCTGTCAAGAAAAACCAAAAAGTTGCTCTTGGTCTTATGCATTATGGAAAAATTTTGTACCCTGATCTTCTGAGGTGCCCTATTTCTGCCATGGAAAACCTTCCCCAGGTCTTACATAGGAATGCCTGCCTTTCGTTCACAAGAGACTGATTTTGGTCTCTTTACAGGCGGTTTTGCTTGTGAATTGTTCCTTTGATCCTCTCACCAGCCTTAAGTCTTGGCCTTTATTCTTTCCCAATGACATGGACATTTCCCTTCCAAAGCTACCGTCCTTCCTCTCTCTGGGCCCACTGCTGCAAGATTTTAAATCTATCCAGATATATTCAGGCAATGGGTTATTTAAAACCTTCATAGGTCTTTCTTCCTGTTAATGGTGGGAAGAAAATGCTCAAGAACCTTGGGCTCTGAGATTTGAATTCTTTAATAATATCTAAAAAGCAATTTATGCTTCACATAAATGACTACTGACTCTGGTCTGTTTCTGCTACTTTTCCAGAAAAAAGTCAGCTCTTCAGGTACACCAAAGGGGAAGAAAATTTCGCTTAGACCACTTTATAAAGTTTTGCAGAACCTCTGGACCATATTTACAAACAATTTCCAGAAGAGACTTGGAGATCTTAGGCCAGGAAGTTAAGCAGTTTGGCAGCAAAGTTTCAGCCTGCCAAATCCATGATATTTGCCCAAAGGTAATGGCAAGAGTCATGTTGCTTTAATCTGTCAGGTGAAAAGTTTCTCCCAGTCAGTGCCTAAAGGGCTACAGTCTCAATTCCCACACTTCACTCCTGTTGGACCAACTGTTAACAAAGGAGAGAGGGTGGTGGAGCTATTGGTATGAGTGCCTACAAAGCTGAGGCCAGGTGCTAGAAATACCTTCATCACTATAAAAATTTAGGAAAGCAGTAACTGTATTTAGTCATATTCCCATCAGTCTAGCTGCTTAAGTGCCTGCAAGAGCTACCTGCAAAACTCCATTTCTTATACTTGGCACGTTGCAGGGATTTGCACGCGGCTTTGTCAACCAGATAGTTTTCCCTCTTTCAATTGCCCCGCTGACTTTGGAGCCAAGAAACTCATTCCATGTGACTCTATTGAGTACTTCCTGTCTCCATCCTTTAAGTGGCTTGTGGTTCGAAAGTCATTATAAGAAGTTGTTTGGAATTCAGAGCATTTTTTCTCCCATTAAAAAAATGTCATAAATGGTGATTAGCTTTTTAAGCCCAAACATACTAACTTGTTTAACTTAGAGTGTAATGTTCTAGTTGTAGAAATGAGCTACCATTTATAACTGTGGTTTTGTTTTTGTTTTTAATACAGAAGAAAATTGTTTGTGAATTCCAAATTGGACTGTCAAGAAGAAACCTGAAGTTGCAGCGCTGGCCCTTGTGGTCCACCCCTCTCAAGCCACTCACTGCTGTCGGCCAAATGATAGGAAAATCTCTTAGCTCTACCCAAAGGCAGGGATTTCTGGAGTGGAGATGGGGGAAACAGGAGGTGGGAATATAGGCCTGGGGGAAAGAGTAAAACGTGAACTATAGCAAAAGCCTCTTGGCAGCAGTGACAGAACTCTCTGCCTTACTTTCTTCTCATCTTTCCCCCCTTCTTTTCCTTTGTGAGGCCGTCAGCATGGGTTTACAATGCCTGGGTAGTCTGGTCACTGGGAGAAGCAGAAGAGGCGTTTCTATACATATGAGCCTGATGGGGGTGGTCATTTGTATTTAGAAGAAATTCTATGCATTGGGGACTGCCTGTATTTGGAAGATTCAAGAATTCTTAGTATTCTTTTCTCAACTTCTAGGCTGCATTGAGAAATTATTAGTCTCTATTAAGCCTTAAAACTTTCTAAAAGTGCATTTGGTGCCAAACTTTAGTAGAGTTGCATCAAAAACAAAACATCAAACCTGTACTAACATTGCAATGTAATTTTATTTATTTATTTTATTTATTTTTGGCTGTATTGGGTCTTCGTTTCTGCGCGTGGGCTTTCTCTAGTTGCGGCCAGCGGGGGCTACTCTTCGTTGCAGTGCGCGGGCTTCTCATTGCAGTGGCTTCTCTTGTTACAGAGCATGGGCTCTAGGCGCGCGGGCTTCAGTAGTTGTGGCACACGGGCTTTGTTGCTCCGCGGGATGTGGGATCTTCCCGGACTAGGGCTCAAACCCATGTCCCCTGTATTGGCAGGTGGATTCTTAATCACTGCAACACCAGGGAAGCCCGCAATGTAATTTTGATAGGAACACTTTGTTATTTTCATAAGGCAGGATTGGGTAGAGCAGTTAAATTAAACTTAGCAATCATGTATTTTTTTTAAAAGCAAAGATTAGTACATTAATTACATTAAAAGAAAGCACTTCTGCTTAACAAAATATACCATTAAAAAATAAAAATACAAGCCATAGACTGGGAGAAGAAATTTGCAGCCTATGTAACCAATCAATAACAACAATAAAAAATTTGTTTCCAAATATATAAAGAACTTTTACAATTTGATTTTTTTTTTTTTTTTTTGGCAGTATGCGGGCCTCTCACTGTTGTGGCCTCTCCCGTTACGGAGCACAGGCTCCGGATGCGCAGGCTCAGCGGCCATGGCTCACGGGCCCAGCCGCTCCGCGGCATGTGGGATCCTCCTGAACCGGGGCACGAACCCGTGTCCCCTGCATCGGCAGGCGGACTCTCAACCACTGCACCACCAGGGAAGCCCTACAATTTGATTTTTTAAAAAGGTAGAAAATCCAATAGAAAAATAAATCATTTGATTATGCAATACACAATAGAGGAAATCCAAATGGATAATAAACATTAAAAAGTGTTTTTAACATAATTAGTAAACAGAGATATGTTAATTAGAACAATGAGATACCACTATATGCCCACCATTATTAGCAAACTATCAAAAGTTTTATAATACAACATATTGGTGAGGAATTCTAATTTTTGGTGGAAATGTACTGTAAATTGTACAGCCACTTTGGAAAACAGTTTGGTATTATCTAAATTGAGGATATCCATACCCTATGTTCAAGCAGTTCCACTACTGGATGTATAGAAGTGGTTTTCAAAGTAGGGTCCCTGGATCAAGCAGCATCAGCATCACCTGGGAACATGTTAGCAATGCAAATTCTTGGGCCCTGATCAGACCTACTGAATCAAAAACTTGGGAAATGGGGCCCAGAAATCTGTTTTAACATGTCCTCTAGATGATTCTGATGAAAACTAAATTTGAGAACCACTGACTTAGAGATTATTCTGTATATGTATACAGAACAACACGTAAACGGAAAGTTCATAGCAGATTCCCAAATGGAAACAACCCAAATGTCCATTACTAGTAGAATGGTAAATTCATTTTTAACTTCGGACTAACTGAAGCATCTTTATATACTGAGGATTGAGAACAAGTCAAGGGAAAAAATGAAGTTAAAAGAAAGGAGAATAATTTGATGGAATAAGTTGAAGGTCAGATAAAATCTAAATGGGAGGGTGTTATTTGAGGAGAAAAGAGGTGCTCCTTTGTTGAAGACTAGAGAAGGAATGCAGAAATGTCATTGAGGGGGTAAAGTAGGAGGATTTGAAGTTTATTCATACATGAGAGCCTTTATTTTATTATTAAAAATCAAGGTCATATGCAGAGAAAAAAGACAATTCACCTGGTTTAGTTCGGCCAGAATGATGAATTAAATGGAGGATATAATGAGACCCATCCCCCCTGCATCCTTTGAATTCTTGAGGGTGACACTAAATTCTGCCACTCCACTCCTGAGATGTAATATTGTTTTTGATTTACAGTCTTGGCTGAGAGGTGAGGGTGTAGTTTCAGGGACTTCTACTTGCCTTTCCTAGTACATTAACTCTTATTTTACAAGTCAAGGAACTAATATGAAGGTTCTGTAAAATCCTAATGTCTGTTCCAATTATACTTTCAAACACTGGGGAAATGATCTCTGTGTAGATCTGTGGATGAGTAGACATGTATACCTGGCTAGGTCTCTATTAATACCTTGACCCTCACATACTCCTACTCTAACAATGGGTGTCAGAAGGTGCTTTGGGTCTCTGGATATTAACATCAACTCAGACTCTGTATCTAATAGTCCTTAAAAGAGCCATGTATTCCCCTGTCTCTAGTGCATGGCTACCCTAGTGCACAGCCATAAGACCCTTTGGGGAAGAACTGGGAGAATGAGTACTATATACACTTGCCACGGTGTTGCAGGGTCCTTCTTCATGTGGATCTAGCCTCTTTTTCAGACAATGGAGACGTTCCCTGGTGGGTTTGAAAATTGGCTCAGGCTTGAAAAATGGGCAAGGGATCATGACTTTCCACTGAGGCAGCTGATCATAGGCTTCTGCTCATCTATTCTTGGTCTCTTTTGATTATATATATTAAGCAATATCCTTGGTGGATGCACATCTATCTCACTCCTTAGAACACCTTCTTCTATTAAATATCTCCATAGATTCCTAGAGATCAGCCCCCTATCCACTCCATTCCAAACTTGCTGCCCATTAAGAACATTATACCCATGTTGATTTTGGTGGTAAAGGGCTACCATATGGCTTCTTCTCTTCTGGGAATCCTATCATCTCCATGGCTATTAGGGATCCTAGTTCTATAACAGAATGTTTCATCAATTCCAGCCTACAGAAGAGAGCCACCACTGAACTTCTTAATGACATTGATTCAGTGGGAACTCTGGAGCATTAATTGCACCTCAGAGTTGGTCCCTTCTTGAGACAAGGAGCTCAGTATTTAGTATCCCAGTGTTAGTCACTAGCTGTGGTCTGCACCAAGGGCAAGGCAGCTCCTATTCAATATGGGGCAATTCCCTGGAGAAGAAAGCACTTCTTCAAAAGTTGATAGCAGCCAATGCCTAGAGCAGCTGGGGGATGGATACAAGGATGTGATAAAAGTGATCTGGGGGGGGGGGCAGATCCTGAAACTTCTGCGCGTTAGTTTCCTTTATCTATAAAATAGGGATATCAATACTTAGTTCACAGATTTATTTGGGAAATAAAATGAAATTAAATGATAGGCAGCTTGAATCTAAGTGGAATTTGGACAAGCCAGGATGTCTGGGGAAAAGGGTTGACAAAGTCTGCCAGCAGCCTGTTTGCATGTAGATTAAAAAGCATTGTGGGAGAAGATTCAAATTGTGATTGTTATTAAGATTCATTTGGTCATTTACTCCCTGACAAACATTTAGGGCTCTTCATTCACGTGTCAGCACTCTGCTAGGCTGTAGATGTTCTGACTGGTTTAAATGTGTGGAAGTTGGGGAGGTGACCTATCGGAAGTCCTTTCCTCTCTGTCTTGGAGCTGAGAAGCCCTGGGACATGAATCAGGCATGATGAGCCTGCCCAAGTCGGAGACCTGCAAAGACTGGGGGCAATAAGGAAAAACAAATGGGTATTTTACTAAAATCTCTAATATACTGGAAACAAGGAGCACAACTTAGGGACTCATCTAACAAAGTCTTGCATGTGAATGGGGGTGGGGATCAGGGCAGCTACTTCCCACTTCACAGCAGAACATCAACAGCTTTGTCATCTTAAGGGCTTCACTGCCTCCAGTGTGATGGTAGACAACTGTGCTGGGAAGACTTGTCAGTAGATAGCACTGTGACTCTGCAGGACTGTGGCAGCAGGTGACAGGTGTGGACATTCGTGAGTACATGTGTGAACCCTCTGGGAACTCTCAGAAATTCTCCAGGCCCCCTCCTCAGCTTCAGGTTGATGAAGCCTGGGGAAGCTTGGTTACAGCTCTAGCCTGTCGAGAACATTCAGCTGGGTGTACAAAGCTTTACTCCCATTATTCCACCCATTATTCCACTCATCCTCCCCAATTCAGTGTCGTAAACTCGAGCCCCTATGTCACCAAGGAGGCACCCTAAATACACATTTTAATTACTGTCAGTTTAAGGAACACTCTAGCTCCCAGACACACCCTCCCAAATTCTTTCATTTAATGATAAACTCTCTGTCAAAATCTGTTTTTTTTTTAATTAAATTCCAAAATCTATTTATTCAAAGTGAGTACAGGAACCAAAAACCTAGAGTATCTAGTGTTCAAAACTAACCTTTGCAAAAAGATACTGGTTTGTTGTTTTTGTTATGCTTTGTTTTGTACCTAGATGATTCCATGAGTCACTGGCTGAATGATTTGTCTTTTCTTTTGTTTTCCCCTGCCCTAGAAAGATAACTGACTTTCCTTGTATCAAAAAATGACTCAACATTGGATAGAATTAGAGCTAAAAATATTAGCCTTATGGTTTATTTTCATTCCATCCATATACTTACCTAAGCCTTCTTTTCTAGCTTAGGGTTCTGCTGGAGTGATGTGTAATCCTGAGCTCTGACGGGTGTCCCAGTCCTCCCTTAAAACCAAGGTTAATACAAGTGCATGAAATAGTTTTAATCAGATCAGAAACAAGAACTATGGCCACAAAAAGAAGTCAGATGTGGGACAGACAGAGGGACAAATAACATAAAATTACAAAAGGGTTAATATGAAATCCCATTTCTTAGGAAGAGGTGTCCTTATAAAGCCAATGTGGGGTTTATTTTCAAATAATTTGTTAATCTTAAATTTGGAGTTTGTTTATTTTAACAAATATAGCCATATTTTTCCTGTCTTAACCTATTAAAGAGCCAACATGGACAAATGAATATGAAATAGAATTTGTAGTCCTATTTTAACATACAGACAATTCAACGTTGAAACTATTTTCATTTCAACTCTCTGTCACAAAAAAATTAGTAGCACTCAAAACTATAATTTTCTTTTCTTCCTATTTCTGAATAGGCCTGAGAGATTAAAATAGAAAGTTAAGTAACATAAGTGACCTACTAAATGACCTAGCAAGTGTTTGACTGAGATAAGTTGTAACACTTATGCTAAAAATTGAAAAACTGTCACTTCCCTGTTAGAGCTGAAAATAGCTCTTACTAGTTGTTCTTCCCGATGCAAATCCATATTCAGCTTTGTATTATTAACACAAATCACTCAAAACAATTCCAAATGAGCACATATAGACTTAGACAGAATTAATACTAGATTGTTGATAAAGCCTTTAATCCAATTTGAATGAGTGCCTCATCCAAAGTGAGCTGGCTTGAGGTTTTTCTCCTTCTTTCTATAAATTTAGTACTTATATACCAATCTCATTTAATGAATATGTATTATGCAGCTCTTAGGTAAAAATTCAGAGATTAGGTGTTCCCAGTACTACAAAAGTGAGGAACATGTAGTGGGTACTATGTAATTTACAATATAATTGTTGCTATGAATATGAACATTTTACAATTTATTATAAAGGAATGCAGCATAAAAACAGCAACTATTCAGAGAACTGGTAGGTTATTTTTAGTAGAAGTGGTGAAAAATGACTTTATAAAGAAATATCATTTGGAAGAGGTTTGGATGTCTGTGCAGCATTTCAAAAGTTGGTGCTGGGGTTTTAGGAGATCATTCTGGTGGAAGGTCTGTCATGGGAAAAACGATGGAGAATGGAAAGGTCATGGTATATTCAGAGAATGGCCAGTTGAAAGGGATAAAGTAGGGTAGGGAAGAAGAGGGAGAACAAGTTGAAATGGTATTATGAAGGATTTTAATACTGTGTTCAGTAAAAGCGTTTGGACCTAATATGTAAGTAATAGGGACCCATTGAAGATTATGGGACAAGATAATAATTTAATTAAATCTTTGTTTTATTTTTTAATTTTTTCTTGCAGTACGCGGTCCTCTCACTTGCTGCGGCCTCTCCCGCCGCAGAGCACAGGCTCCGGACGCACAGGCTCAGCGGCCATGGCTCACGGGCCTCGCCGCTCTGCGGCATGTGGGATCTTCCCGGACCGGGGCACGAACCCGTGTCCCCTGCATCGGCAGGCGGACTCTCAACCACTGCACCACCAGGGAAGCCCTATGGTACTTTTGTTATAGCAGCCTGAACAGAATAAGACATAGGAACATAATGACTAGAACTGGAGCAGTCATGCTCTTGGGCCATGAGGTAAGCTCAAACATGGAAGCCAAGCATGGTAGAGCAACAAGATAGAAGGAACCCGAGTCCCTGACATCCTGGCTCTACATATGAGAACTGGAATACTTACCTCTAGAACTTCATATGAGAGAAATAAACTTCTGTCTTGTTTTAGCCATCATTATTGGGGCTTTCTGTCATTCACAGCTGGCCATAATCCTAAATACAGCACCCCATCCATGAGCTGTGAAGAGCCACAAAAAGTTTTAAGCAGAGGAATGAAATTATGAATATAATCTACTGTAGAAGATTGCTCACCATATCTTGAAAGAACTGGAGAGATGAAAAACTCCGGGCAGAGACACAACTTGGAAGGCTACGTCAGCAAATCTGGTTTGAGATGGACCTGGACAGCAGTGGGTTAGCGGGAATGAAAGGCTAAATGTGATGTCATTCCCTGAATATACCCACAGCCCTCTCACAGCTCCCACATTTTTGCTCTTGCTATGCCTTCGGATTAGAAAGACTTCACCTTCAAGACCTAGTCCCATGACATTGTCTTCAACATTCTCAAGTAGAGTTTTGTTTTTCCATAAAAGTTTGCCCGCTTATTTATTTGTTCATGCTAATAGTGCTCTTTCAAACTCTTTCTTGTTGAAACTCCTTTGCCTTGCAGACAAGGCTCTCCAGGAGCTAGCAATCACGGAGTATTTACTATGTGCCAGGCAGTGTATTAAGCCCTTTATATGCATGATCTCAGTGAATCCTCAGTACATCTCTATGAGTAGAATAGCCTGTCTCTAAGAACACTCCAAGATTCCCCGCAAAGCAACCTCTCTCTCCTGGTTATCCTACATACACAAGGGGATGTGTTGTTTCTGCCCTGGAGCTTTTCAGGAGGCCTCTGGGGAGATGGCTGTCCCTAGAGATGGAAGCTCCCAGAAAAGAGAATGTCAGAGTGGTCAACACCTATTGTCTTCTGCTTTCTGTATTAGCTACAATTCCTCAACAACAAATAAACTCTATGCCCACTGATCCAGTGACTCAACATTTATTGAGTACCTACTTTGGAATTTATATTCTACAGTTTATTTTGGTGAAGGAAATAAAAAACAACACAGTTTAATTTCATATTATTTTACCACAGACTAGTCAGTTATTCTAATACCACTTGCTAGGTATATATTTCCCTCTCTGATCTGAAATAGCACATTAAAAAAATTCCTCGTAAAAGAATTTCATATATGTGTGTGTTTATCTGGACTTTGCACACTCAAATTTAGTATTTATTCCTGGGGATGACCTTGTAATTGTGTTTTTCTTTTAGCTTTTTGTTTTGAAATAATTATAGACTCACAGGAAGTTGCACAGATAGCACAGAGTCCCATGTACCCTCCCCCCTTTGGTGACATCTTACATAACTGCACAACATCAACACCAGGAAATTGATGTTGGTAACTTGCTGTTAACTATACTTATTTGATTTTTCACCATTTAAAAAAATTTCAGGCACTGTTGGTATGTGTGTGTCTATAGTTCTATGCAATTTTATTTCATATATAGATTCATGCTACCACCACCACAATCAAGATACAGAGTGATTCCATGAACAAACTCTTGGTATTTGCACCCACCTCTCACCTTCCCCCACCCCACCATTCTCATCCCTGTCCCCTAGCAACCACTAATGTCTCCATCTCATCTTATCGTTTTGAGAATGCCTTATAAATGGAATCACACTGTATGTAACTTTTTAGCAGTACCATTTTTCACTGAGCATAATGCCCTTGAGGTCTATACAGGTGGCTGCCTGTATCAACAGCTCATTTCTTTTTATTACCAAGTAGTATTACATTGTATGGATGTAAGTTTGTTCAACCATTCATCCGTTGAAGAACATTTGGGTGGTTTGTAGTATTTTGTTATATTATGAATAAAGCTGCTATGAACATCCACATATAGAATTTTGTATGACTATAAGTTTTCATTTCTCTGGGATAAAAGAGTGTGACTGCTCGATTATATGGTAAGTGCATATTTTGTTTTGTAAAACATTGCCAAATGCTTTTCCAGAGTACCTATACCATTTTACATTCCCACCAGCAATGTATGAGAAAGTCAGTTTCTCTGTATCCTTGCTAGCATTTAGCATTATCACTATTTTTTCCATGTTTTGAAAAATTGTGATACAATTCACATACCATAAAAATCACCCTTTTAAAGCATACAATTCAGTGGGTTTTCACATATGCACCATCACCACTATCTAATGCCAGAACATTTTAATCATACCTGAACGAACCCCTGTGCCCATTAGCAGTTATTACCCACTCCCCACCCCTCCCCCCAGCCCCTGGCAACCACCAGTCTACTTTGTGTCTCTATAGACTTGCCTATTCTAGACACTTCATATAAATGGAATCAATATGTGGTCTTTTGTGGTAACACTATTTTTAATTTCAGTAGTTCTAATAGGTGTGTAGTGTTATCTAATTGTAGTTTTAATTTGTATTTCCTTAATGATTAATGATGTTGAACATCTTTTCACGTGCTTATCGGCCATCCTTATTTCTTTTTGGTGAAATATTTTTTTCATGCCTTTTGTTTGCTCTATTTACTATTGAGTTTTGAGAGTTTTTTAGATATTCTAGGTATATGGCCTTTGTTAGATACTGTATATGGCTTGCAAATCCTCTCCAAGTTTGCAGTTTGTCTTTTCATCCTCTTTGCAGGGTCTTCCATAGCACAAAAGTTTTTCTTTTTTTAAAAATTTATTTATTTTATTTTTGGCTGTGTTTGGTCTTCGTTGCTGCACACGGGCTTTCTCTAGTTGTGGCGAGTGGAGCTACTCTTCGTTGCGGTGTGCGGCTTCTTACTGTGGTGGCTTCTCTTGTTGCGGAGCACGGGCTCTAGGCGCACGGGCTTCAGTAGTCGCAGCACGCAGGCTCAGTAGTTGTGGCTCGTAGGCTCTAAAGCACAGGCTCAGTAGTTGTGGCGCATGGGCTTAGTTGCTCTGCGGCATGTGGGATCTTCCCAGACCAGGGATCGAACCCTTGTACCCTGCATTGGCAGGCAGATTCTCAACCACTGTGCCCAGGGAAGCCCCAAAAGTTTCAAATTCTGGAAATTTATTAATGTCCTCCTTAATGATCATACTTCTGGTGTTACGTCTAAGAACTTGCCTAGCTAGCCCTGCTCCAAAGAATACAGAAAAACAAAAAGCACATAATAATCAACCTATTGAAAGTTAGTGATATAGAGGAAAACCTTAAAAGGAACTTAGAAAAAACGTACATTAAATATAGACTTTAAAGTGCTGAAAGAGAAGGTACAAAAGGAATTACTGATATTTTAATTTCATGAATATATATATGAATATGTGTTTATACCTATACACACAGGTGGTCGACCTTACACAGTTGGATTGCTGGTTAAGCAGATTCTGCAAGGCTGATACTGGAGCCTGAAGTCCAGATAGGCAGACAGGAAAGGAATATGGGCATAAAGTGAGGGAGAGTAAGAGCAAGTACCCCAGAAGGGTTTTAAACACTTTGTTTAATGGAGAATATATCCGGCTAGGCCCCAGCAAAAAACAATTTCCTTCCAGGCAGGATTTAGATGAGAATCTATTAAGTTTACATAAGTGAAGATAGGTGAAGAGAACCAGGAAGGAAACTTGAGGCATCCAGAACCGGCAGGAAGGCTTTCCTTCTCCGGAGCTGCAAGCAGGCCCCAGGCTCCACGGGAGCCACAGTGATCAGGGACACTGTTACTGCCAGAACCTCAGTGTCACCTGGAAGGGAGTGGAGAAGAAATATTCTGTCTAGTCTCATCCTGCCTTTGGAACTCCTGGGGATCAAAGAAGCAGATAGAATGGCTGAAAATGAACCTGGGAGGACACACAGAGAATAGCCAGCACAGTGAACGATATCTAATTCAGCCAAACTTCCTAACATTTTACCAAAGAGCCTGAAATAGTTATAATGGTAAATATATAGTACAGAGTTTACATTTTCTGTGAAACTTGTTCTTTTCCACTGGTGTTGAAACATATTCACCATCATTTTGACAAATGCCATTAATTTTCATTTTCCCTCAAATGGAACATTGCCCTAAAAATAATTTTCATAGGAAAGACGGACTCAACTCTCAATAAAAGTGATTTATGGAAATCTGCCATGTTCTCACTCGGCTACTCAAATTTTCTCCATGCAGTCAACTTTCTTAAGTGTTCTGAGCCACAGTAACTCACGGTCAGGCATTGAAGTGCAATTCAACTATTACAAAGATGAAAGTGTATGATGGGTTAATACATCATTCAAGTAATAACATAAGAAAGCAAGCAGCTCAATAAAGTCAAAGCACTCTATGCACTTAGTTTGAAAAGTGGTGGATTTAACTCATAAAGTCAATGCCATAACAAAACACTTCTCAAGTACACTCTAACCTTGAGTATAAGTTTAAAAAGTCAAGTATAACTCTTTGGCTCTTTCTTTGGAATATAATTGGCACTCACCCTTCCTTCCTCCCTTCCTCCTTTCTTCCCTCCTTCCCCCTCCTCCCTTCTGTCTCTATTTTCAAGCACTTCTATGTACACTGTCTTATTTAATCCCAAATAGAGGTATCATCCCATAATGTAGATGATAAAACTGAAGCCCAGGAACTTTGAATAACTTGCCCACTGTACCTAGCTAGGGAAGGTACAACCCAAAATTGAAAGCAGATAATCTGCTTCCAAACTTCCCTACTTTAATTAAAATACTTTGTAATATTTTAAAACACCATTTACCTGCCTGCTGACTCTGTAACCTATACTTTCTGTGACCTGTCATCTTAAAAATCAGTCTTCTAGCGTCACTCTTATGATCGCCCTGCTTTGCTAGAGGGCTGTGTTAATATAGCCTCACAGAAAAGCTTAAAAAATTTTTTTAAACCTCTTTGTAAATTTATCAGTTCTACAGTGACTTTCTTAAAAAAATTCAAGTGCGAATAGTGACCTTTAAAAGCCACTCTAGGTCAAGAGATAATAACTTCGCTATAGGAACAGAAGTCATCAAATGCACCTGAAACGTACATAACCAGCTCCTAAATCAACTCGAAAGAGGTGTTTTGCCAAAAGTCTGTCTGTCTATTTAATCTTCAACAAGTAGTGGAGAATGCAGGGTAGAGGGTAGGGTTTCTCAGACACATATTTTCAGGAAAATCTACTCTCATGCACCACTTTCTCTTCATTCACAATATAATACTAATAGTATTTATTGAGTACTTACTACTTGCCAAACATTCTTCTCAGATCTTTACATAGTAAACTCACTTAATCATCATATGCATCCTGTGAGGTAGGTGCCCTTATAATCTTGATTTTACAAATAAAGAAGCAAGCAGAGGGATGTGAGTAACTTGGTCCAGCTAGTACTGGCAGAGCCCAGGTGGTCTGACTCTTACACTCTGCATCTTACTGCCCTCCAGCCCAGGCCTTCATCAGGTCCCACTTAGATGTATTCCCATCCATCTGTGACCGTCTTCCAGAACAGAAGCCATCTGTTCTAGTAGAGTGCTCAGTACTATAAACGCTCAGCAAAATTTATTGAGTGATTGATGAATGACAGGAAGGAAGGAAGGTAGGAAGGAAGGAAGGAAAGAAGGGTGAAAGAATATACAAACAGGGGTTCAGAACGGTCAGAAAAAGAAGGATTCTTTTAGAGTAGGTGGAGTAAGAAGAACAGGTTACATCAAGGAGTCTTGAATTTCAATAAGCAAAGATAAAGAAAAGGGAATTTAGGTGGACAGTTATATAAATAATTATATAAAGAAATTGGAAATTACATAAAGAACTTGGAAAGCCTGAAGATGCATTCAGAGAACAGCAAGTTGCATAAATTGGCAGCGACTTAGTCTTGGGCTGCACGAGGGGAATGCAGGGGGAGGTATGATCAGGTAAGTTGAGGCTAGTTTGTTGAATGTTTTAAATGGCAGGCTGGAGGGATTGCTGCATAAAGAATTGGAAGCCGCTGGAGGAGTCTGAAGGAAGAGGAGAGAGGATGACAGTCTCAAGACTGCACTAGGGAAGCTAAAATGGCATAAAATTTCAGAGAGGGTGTGACTTTGCTTCAGCCAGTCTGGTGGCATAACCAAACCAATTCCACTATAAATTAAACTGTCTCCTTGAGGCTCTTTGTCCCACACAGGTAATGTGAATTCAGACTTCAAATTTCTATGACTGTCAACTTTATGCAAATTCTCAGGGGGGATTTTTTTCCTCCCCACATCTTGGGTCACATTTAGACAGAGGTAAGACCCAGATTGAGACAAGATGGCGGGCTTTCAATGAGGAGCTGTCAGGGGATGAAAATTGGTGTGACTAGAAGCAGATTGTAAAAGCAGTCTCTATCAACATTTTTTCTACTCCATCTGATAAGCATCTTGATTCTTTATGGCAGCAGCAGCAATAAAATAGGTAATATCAAACAGAACTATCTTGAAACATTTATTTCTAATCCAAAATGGAGCTTTATACTGTGTTTGTTATAAATCTACATATTCTTCTCTTCCAGATGACTATAAATGCAAAGCAGAGCTTGCTTTGACACTTTCAACAATGAATAGATTCACCCAGGCAGAAAATCAATAAGGAAAAATTGGATTTAGTCTGCATGTTAGACCAGAGGGGCTTAACAGATATTTATAGAACATTCCATTCAACAGCAGAATAAACCCTTTCTCCAGTACACATGGAACTTTCTCCAGGATAGATCATATATTAGGACACAAAACACCCCTTAATAAATTTAAGAAGATTGAGATCATATCAAGCATATTTTTTTACTACAATGGTATGAAACTAGAAATTGACTACAAGAAGAAAACTGGAAAATCCACAAATATGTGGAGATTGAACAATGCCACTGAACAACTAATGGGTCAAAGAAGAAATCAAAAGAGAAAATTTAAAATATCTTGAGATAAATGAAAATGGAAGCACAATATCCCCAAACTTATATAATACAGCAAAGCAGTTCTAACAGGGAAGTCCACAGCAATAAACGACTATATTAAGAATAAATAAAGACTCAAATAAACAACCTTCCTCTACACATCAGGGAACTAGAAAAAGAAGAATAAAATAAGCCCGAAGTTACCAGAAGGAAATATGAAATAACAGAATGGAAATAAAAGAAATAGAGAATAATGACAGTAGAAAAAAATCAGTGAATCTAAGAGCTGTTTTTTTTTCTTTTTTAATAAAGAGAAACAAAACTGACAAACTTTTATCTAAACCCATCGAGAAAAAAAAAAAAGAGAGAGAGAGGACTCAAATAAATAAAACTAGAATTGAAAGAGGAGACATTACAACTGATACCATAGAAATACAAAAGATTATAAGAGGTCACTAGGAACTATTATATATGAACAAATTGGACAACCTAGGAGAAATGGAAAATTCCTAGAAACATACAACTTACTAAGACTGAATCATGAAGAAATAGAAAATCTGAACTGTTCCATTACTAATAAGGAGATTGGATCAGTAATTTAAAAACCTCCCAACAAACAAAAGCCCAGGCCCAGATGGCTTCACCGGTGAGTTCTACCAAATATTTAAAGAAGAATTAATACCAATCCTCTCTAACTCTTCCAAAAACTAGAAGGGAGGGAACACTTCCAAACTCATCTTATGAGGCCAGCATTACCCTAATACGAAATACAGGCAAGAGCACTACAAGAGAAGAAAATTACAGGCCAATATTCCTGATAAACATAGATGCAAAAATCCTCAACAAATATTAGCAAACCAAATTCACGAATACAGTAAAAGGATCGTACACAATCAAGTGGGATTTATTCCAGGGATGCAAGGATCGTTCAACATCTGTAAATCAAGCAATGCGATACATCACAATAACAAAATGAAGGATAAAAATCATATAATCATTTCAGTAGATGCAGAAAAAGCATTTGACAAAATTCAACATCCATTCATGATAAAATCTCTCAACAAACTGGGTACAGAGGAAATGTACCTCAACATAATAAAAACCACATACAACAAGCCGACAGCTGACATCATGCTCAATGGTGAAAAGCCGAAAGCTCTTCCTCTAAGATCAGGAACAGGACAAAGATGCCCACTCTTGTCACTTTTATTTGATATACTACTGGAAGCCCTAGCCAGAGAAACTGGGCAAGAAAAAGATATAAAAGTCATCCAAATCAGAAAGGAAGAAGAAAAATTTTCTCTACTTGTGGATGATACGTTATAAATAGAAAACTATAAATACTCCATCAAAAAAACTGTTAGAGCTAACAAATGAATTCAGTAAAGGTAGAGGATACAAAATTAATATACAAAAATCAGTTGTGTTCCTATACACTAAGAACAAACTATTAAAAAGAGAAATTAGGAAAATAATCCTATTTACAATTGCATCAGAAAGAATAATATACCTAGGAAAAAATTTAACTAAGGAGGTGAATATACTTGTTGGCCAATCCTAACACTTTTGCCCATTCTGACTGATTGATTTTCAATCAATTGAAAATTGAAAGAAATTGAAGAAGACATAAATAAATGAAAAGGTATTCTGTGCTCATGAACTAGAAGAATCAATGTTGTTAAAATATCCATACACCCAAAGCAGTTTGATAGGTATTCAATGCAATGTCTATCAAAATTCCAATGGCATTTTCACAGAAACAGTATGGTATTGGACATAAATACAGACACATAGATCAATGGAATAGAATAGAGAGCCCAGAAATAAACTCAGCAAATATGGTCAATTAATTTTCCACAAAGGAGCCAAGAATATACAATGGGAAAAGGACAGTCTCCTTAATAAATGGTGTTAGGAAAACTGGACAGCCAAATGCAAAAGAATGAAACTAGACCTCTATCCTACACCATACACAAAAATCAACTCAAAATGGATTAAACACTTGATCATAAGACCTGAAACCATACTAGTCCTAGAAGAAAACATAGGGGTAAACTCCTTGACATTGGCAATGATTTTTTGGATTGGACACCAAAGCAAAGGCAACAAAGGCAGAAATAAACCAATGAGACTACATCAAATAAAAAGCTTCTGCACAGCAAAGGAACCCATCATCAAAATGAAAAGTTAATTTACTGAATGAGAGAATATATTTGCAAATCATATATCTTGATAAGGGGTTAATGTCCAAAATATGTAAAGGACTCATATAACTCAAAAGCAAAAAAAAATCAGATTTTTAAATGGGCAGAGGAACTGAATAGACATTTCTCCAAAGAAGACATACAAATGGTCAACAGTACATGAAAAAGTGCTCAACATCACTAATCATCAGGGAAATGCAAATCAAAACCAAAATGAGTTATCACCTCACCTGTTAGAATGGCTATCATCAAAAAGACAAGAGATAAAAACTGTTGGTGAGAATGAGGAGAAAAGAGTACTTTTGTGCACTGTTGGTGGGAATGTAAATTGGTGCAGCCACTATGGAAGACAGTATGGAAGTTCCACCCCAAATTAAATAGAACTACTGTATGACCCAGCAATCCCAATTCTGGATATAAATCCAAAGGAAATGAAAACAAGATATCAAAGATATATCTTCACTCCCATGTTCACTGCAGTATTATTCACAATGATCAGGATATGGAAACAACCTAAGTGCCCATCAACAGATAAATGGGTAAGGAATATATGTTATACATAAATACCTATCTATCTACCTACCTATCTATCTATATATAATAAATATAAACAATACATAAAGTACATATGTAATATGATTTAGCCACGAGAAAGAAAGAAATCCTGCCATTTGCAACAACATGGATGAACCTTGAGGGCATTATGCTAAGTGAAGTAAGCCAGACACAGAAAGGCAATTACTTCATCATATCACTTATACGTGGAATCTTTAAAATAAATCAAACATATGGGACTTCCCTGGTGGCAAAGTGGTTAAGAATCCACCTGCCAATGCAAGGGACACGGGTTCTATCCCTGGTCTGGGGAGATCCCACGTGCTACAGAGCAACTGAGCCTGTGTGCCGCAACTACTGAAGCCTGCGTACCCTAGAGCCCACGCCGCAACTACTGAGCCCGTGTGCTGCAACTACTGAAACCTGCACACCTAGAGCCCGTGCTCCACAACAGGAGAAGCCACCGCAATGAGAAGCCTGCGCACCGCAACGAAGAGTAGCCCCCGCTCACTGCAACTAGAGAAAGCCCATGCACAGCAACTAAGATCCAGCACAGCCAAAAAAAATTTTTTTAATTTAAAAAAAGAAAAGTCGAACATAGAAACAGAGATTAGAAAAATGGTTGTCAGAACCTGCAGGTTGGGGGAAATAAGGAAAGTTTGGTAAAAGGTTACAGACTTTCAGCTATGAGATGAATAAGGTCTGAGGATTTAATGTAAAACATGGTGACCATAGCTGATAACACTGTACAGTTGACCCTTGTACAGCATGGGTTTGAACTGCATGGTTCCACTTACACACATATTTTTTTTTCAATTAAATGCATACTGCACGGTCTGTGGTTTGCTGAATACTTGGATGTGAAACTGCGGTTACAGAAGCCTGACTATAAAGTTATACTCCGATTTTCTACTGTGTGGGAGGTTGACGCCCCTAGCCATCATATTTTTCAAGGGTCAACTGCATTATATAATTGAAATTTGCTAAGAGAATAGAACTTAAATGTTCTCACCAAAAAAAAAAAAAGGATAAATATGTGAGGTGATGGATGTGTTAATTAACTAGATGGTGGGAATCCTGTCACAGTGTATACATATATCAAATCACCACCATGTATACTTTAAATTGCTTACAATTTTATTTGTCAATTATATCTCAATAAAGCTGAAAAAAATCATCAAGCTGGCTTAATGATTCAAGGTGAATGTATAGTTTAAAAGGAAAAATCAGGGACTTCCCTGGTGGTTCAGTGGTTAAGACTGCACTCCCAATGCAGGGGGCCTGGGTTCCATCCCTGGTCAGGAACTAGATCGCACATGCCGCAACTAAAGGAGCCCACATGCTGCAAGACCCAAACGCGGCAACGAAGATCCTGCATGCTGCAACTAAGACCCAGCACAGCCAAATAAATAAATATTTAAAAAAATGAAATAAAAGGAAAAATAATAGCCATGATAAGGAGGATCATTCAAATGAGCATTGTCTTCAAAATAAAGACAGCCATATAGATAAGTGAAATACAAAAAACCCCAATGCCCTTTTCTACTTTTGGAACAAACATTTGTGGTTTTGCTTCATCAAAAAAAAAAACATTAAGGGCTTCCCTGGTGGCACAGTGGTTAACAATCTGCCTGCCAATGCAGTGGACACAGGTTTGAGCCCTGGTCTGGGAAGATCCCTCAGGCCGCAGAGTGGCTGAGCCTGTACACCACAACAACTGAGCCTGCGCTCTAGAGCCCGCGAGCCACAACTACTGAGCACACGTGCCACAACTACTGAAGCCCGTGTGCCTAGAGCCCGTGCTCTGCAACAAGAGAAGCCACCGCAATGAGAAGCCCGTGCACCGCAATGAAGAGCAGCCCCTGCTTGCAGCAACTAGAGAAAGCCCATGCGCAGCAACGAAGACCCAACGCAGCCAAATATTTTAAAAAATACAAAAAAGTACATTAAATCAATGCTGTTTATTTTAATATTATTAACTTTATACTTGTAATGTGTGGGTTGGTTTGGGTTTTATAGTTTTTTTAGAGTCTGTAGTCATAAGGAATTTGTACCATGTTTATATGTTACATTGCATTTATATTATATTTGGGTAATTTGTCAACACTGGGTGCCATATATTCTTTTTCCTTGAAGAGGAGTGTACTCATTACTTAAGCTGGAGAAATGATGTACTATGACCATGAAAGAAATAAGGCATGAATAGATTATGTCCAGCACTCATATCTGCATTGTAATCAATTACGAATTTTGATTTGCACGGGGGCATGTGTTTTAAATGTTTCTTTGTGACTAGAGATGTTGAGTTGTGTCAAAAGTTCCTGTTTCATAATTGACCTTTGCCATCATCAACTTATAGAAAATAGGGTTTCAAGAAGTCAGATGGAGTGGCCTGCTTTCAACACCCAGAGCTAGTGATGCAGGACCAGGTCAGCTCCTACCAAGGATTCCTGCTCACACTGGGACACGTAAGTAAGGTAAGGAGCTGTGGACCTGAGAGGAACATCTGTCAGCTTCTCCAAAGTCTTCTCAACAAGATCATCATCCCAAGAGCAGGTATCCTCAAGGAAAGACTGTGCATTGAATCTATGAGTTCACTGCTCAGACTTCAAGCTATTTTCACTATATCACTTTTTACTAAGTTCATCTTAAAAATACTCATCTTTTGAAACACTTTTTTTTTTTTGTGGTACCAATATTGTATTTTTACATTTTCTTTAGGGTCATGAAAGAATGCTGGTTGTGGTCCATGAACTCACAGAAATTATAAACCATCTTTGAGGAAAGAATCAGTCCATCTGAAGAGTGTGTTAAAGGGAAAAATAAGACAAATAAAGACATGGAGCTGCAGCAAGGGGACAAAATGGATGAAGAGGAAAAAGAGAAGAAAACCACATATTTTTGCTGTAGAAACATGTACTTTCTAAATGGATAGCGCAACTTAAGTAAGGCTTTTTGCTGTAGAAACATAGTTTCTAAATGGATAGCACAAATTCTTCTAAATGAACAAAATATGGATGCAAAAATACTTAGTCTGTGAAAGCTACACTTTTGAGAACTAATTTAATTACTCAAATTCAAAACCAGTATTTAAAGGCTTATGACTAAATATTATCTGTAAAACGCATGGCTTATTTGTTACATTCTGCTTACACTTTTTTTGTTTCACTTTTATCAGTTCTGCAGACAGGACTATGGTGCAAAAAAGGGTTTACCAGAAGTGAGTATTGAGCAACAGTCTCATCTTAAAATACTTTTGCAAGTTGTTATGCAAAATCAGTTGCAGAAAAATTATTGAGCTATTAAACAGATCAATTATGCTATCTGTAGTCGAGATTTGTTTAGCCCGTTCTCTTTCACAGAGAATGTTCTATTTGTATGCATAGAGTAGCCAATACATGCTAAATGTCAGGCCTCTTACAACAAGTATGCCAATATAGCAGAGGAAAGTTTTCATTTAATTTGCATTAAAATAAAAATACAATGGTGTCATTTCAGGAACTGTAAAATTTAACTAATACCAAAACAGTACAATTTCCACCCTCATTTTCTATCCCCTCTTGTGTACCATGCACAGAAAAATAAGCTTTACTAAACAAGAGATTTGCTTTTCTATGAGAGCTACCTGTTGCATTTTTTTCTTTTCTTTTCTTTTTTTTTTTAGTAATTTTTCTAAGCTTACTTAGATTTTGACATTGCTCTTTGAATGCAGCTTCATTGCTCTTTGAATGCAGGAAACACGATGAAATAAATTATTTGCTTTGGAAAGTTCTTATTTTTTGTTTTTTCTGTGGTCTTTGAGTTGCTCTTGGATGCTTTACTGGTAGTTAAGAACATAGACTTGGGCTTCCCTGGTGGCGCAGTGGTTGAGAGTCTGCCTGCGGATGCAGGGGACACGGGTTCATGCCTCGGTTCGCGAGAGTCCCACATGCCGCGAAGCGGCTGGGCCAGTGAGCCATTGGCCGCTGAGCTTGCGCGTCCGGAGCCTGTGCTCCGCAATGGGAGAGGCCGCGGCAGTGAACATAGACTTTTGTGTTGGACACTAGGATTTGAATCTAGGGTCCTTTGCTTGCTGGTGCTGGGACAGTGGACAGGAGATTCTTTTTTCTTAATATATATATATATATATATATATATATATATATACATTTACATTTATTTATTTACTTACTTTTGGCTGCGTTGGGTCTTCATTGCTGCGTGGGTTTTCTCTACTTGTGGCGAGCGGGGTCTACTCTTCGTTGCGGTGCGCGGGCTTATCGCGGTGGCTCCTCTTGTTGCGGAGCACAGTCTCTAGGCACGTGGGCTTCAGTAGTTGTGGCTCGTGGGCTCTAGAGCGCAGGCTCAGTAGTTGTGGCGCAAGGGCTTAGTTGCTTTGTGGCGTGTGGGATCTTCCCAGACCAGGGCGCGAACCCGTGTCCCCTGCATTGGCAGGCGAATTCTTAACTACCGTGCCACCAGGGAAGCCCCGGACAGCAGATTTGAAGGCTCATTTCCTCCCCTGTCAAATGCGGTTGAGTTGTGCATACCTCATACATTTGTGATGCAGATGGTAAGTGTTGGTTATCTTTGATACAGGTATTAGCATTATGGGGTTTATTATTTTTAATGATCTGTTATTTGCTAATAATTAATTGTACATTTAAATCTCGAGCTTCAAAGGTGTCAATCTAGGGGCTTCCCTGGTGGCTCAGTGGTTGAGACTCCGCCTGCCGATGCAGGGGACACGTGTTCATGCCCCAGTCCGGGAAGATCCCACATGTCGCGGAGCGGCTGGGCCCGTGAGCCATGGCCACTGAGCCTGCGCGTCCGGAGCCTGTGCTCCGCAACGGGAGAGGCCACAACAGTGAGCAGCTCGCGTACTGAAAAAAAAAAAAAAAAGAAGGTGTCAAACTGTTCGGGCTATATGCTATACAAAAATAGACTAGGTGGCTTATAAGCAACAGAAATTTATTTCTCACAGTTTTGGAGGCTGGGAAGTCTAAGATCACGGTACCAACAAATTTGGTATTTGGTGAGAGCCCACTTCCTGGTGCATAGACGGCTATCTTCTTTCTATGTCCTCACACAGCAGAAGGGGCAAGAGAGCTCTCTGGGGCCTCTTTTATGAGGGCACTAATCCCATTCTTGAGGGCTCCATCTTCATGACTGAATCACCTCCCAAGTTTCCACCTCCCAATACCATCACATTGGGATTAGGTTTTAACATATGAATTTCAGGGAAACATTCAGTGTATAGAAAGGGTTAGAAACTGTGTTCTCTGGTAAGGTGTGTATATTGAGTAACGATGGCTTGTTTGAAGTACTGAGGTACGATTTCCTCACATACCTTTAAAGAGCTTATTAGATATTGGCATATCTGAAGTGTTAAAAATTTACCTATTTACTTTATAAAATCTTATTTCTATATTTTCATAAATTACATTTTATGTAGAGAAGCTATATGCAAAAAGATTTGTCTATGAATCTGAGAATATTTTTCTAGTCTGAGTGTACTAGAGAAAAATTTATATCATATGACATACAACACTGTTTCTTCAAAAAGCTAACCAGTGGATTTAAATAAGAAGATGAAAATATCATCAGGGAACATTTTCGTAGACTGTAGGTATAAACATAACAAAGCAGGGATTTGGACACTATGTTCTAGCTACCATTTAAGAATGCTGTATCGGGGCTTCCCTGGTGGCGCAGAGGTTGAGAGTCCGCCTGCCGATGCAGGGGACACGGTATCGTGCCCCGGTCCGGGAGGATCCCACATGCTGCGGAGCGGCTGGGCCCATGAGCCATGACCGCTGAGCCTGTGCTCCGCAACGGAAGAGGCCACAACAGTGAGAGCCCCGCAATTCAAGGAAGGTTTATAAATAAAGGTACTATTATAAAGGTGTAGGCAGAGTGGGAACTGTAGGGACCTCTGGGCTGTCATAACCTAGCCCTGAGAATCATGAGTAGAGAGTGGTATCTGGAACGAAGGGAGAGGGAATCACATAGAACAGATCACCTTAGAGGAACGGTGAGCTTATGCTGAGAAACACAGAGATCCCTTCTGTTTGGAATAAATTGCCTGACGTCATCCCCTGCTTCTGCTCTCCTGCAAGAGTTTCCTATTGGCCAAACCCAAGGGAAGCAAAGAGCACAAGAGCCTGTTAGAATAATCCTTTCAGATCAACCTCCCAGGGTTGAGAGCAGGATAGAGGGTAGTAGAAAGTGGATCTGAAGGGGCAAACAGAAGATATCTGCACACATGCTGACATTATAAAATCTAGAATTCATTTTTTCTTGTTATATTCATTGGTGGCAAGTATTCATAAAATAGAGTTGAAGTTTTATAAACATGCAATAGACAAGAACCTTATAGGAATTTTAAAGCTACTTTTTCAACAGTGGGATAAAAGAACATAACTTAAATTCCATGTTCTGTTTAAAAAAATAAAGTCTTTTTAAGCTGTATCAATGCTAGAGACATATTCCTAAATCTTGTTATGCCTGCCTGCCACCCTCTAAAAATGCTCTCTCAGTACGCTGAGCTTCCCCAAGTTCTGCTCGGGGCTTACTTTGGTCATTCACTCACTCATCATCTAACAAATATTTATTGAGAGTCTCCAATGTCTGAGGTATTGTGCTAGGCTTTGAGTAAACAGTAGTAAGTAGAATAGACACAGCCTCCACTGTGATTCTGAGAATGTTTTTCAAAACTTATGGTTTAGTAGGTAAGTGTTTCAAAGGACGTAAAGAAAGATTTAAATAGTTTATAAGTCTGTGTTCATAAAGGTAATTATCAAGTGCAACAGAAACACATGATCACTAAAAGTCCAAGTTAATATTCAAACATAAAACTTTTGAGAATTCACAGAGCAGTCATTTATGTGCCAAAGAGCCATAGACATTTTAGGCAGCATATTTCCTCCCTTCTAAAAGAAGGATTTTTATCTTAAATTTTGCTGTCCAGTTGTGGAAAAGCTTATCCAAATATGATTTGTGAGACAAAGAAGTGGCTACCAGGATCTAGAAAGTGCTGTCCAAAAAGAAAAAAAAAAAGGAAGTGTTGTCCAATATAGTAGCCAAAGAACTGTCTGCAATAATGGAAATGTTCTATTCTGCACTGTCCAATATATTGGACACTAATAAGCACTAGTTATTATGGCGAAATGTCACTAATGAGCTGATGAACCGAATTTAAAAATTTGCTTAATTTTAATTAATTTAAATTTAATTAGCCACATGTGGGTACAGTAAGACAACAAGGTGTGTGAGGTGGGGCTTGCTGAGAACAAGTTGATTCATTTAATCTCATTTCCCTTTTCTACAGGGTTATAACAGTTCTTTAGTTACTCATACAGCATTATGTGCCCAGCAGGGTATCAAATAGAGAGGGAATAAAAAAGAGCTTATATGAAAATAGCAAGTGTTAACAAAGAAGTGGAAAATACGGAACCCCTGTGCATTGCTGTGTGAATGTAAAGCAGCGCAGCTGCTGTGAAAAATAGTATAATGATCCCACAAAAAAAAATAGAATTACCATACAATCCAGCAATTCCATTTCTGGGTATATACCCCAGGAAAAGGAGAGCAGACACTGAAATAGGACTATTATTTGGTCTTAAAAAGGAAGAAGATTCTGACACATGCTATAACATGAATAAACTTTGAAGCCATTACGCTGAGGGAAGTAAGCCGGTTATAAATGGACAAATATTGTATGATTCTACTTATTTGAGCTATCTAGAGTAGTCAAATTTACAGAGACAGAAAGTAGAATGGTGGTTGCCAGGGGCTGGGGAGAGAGGGAATGAGGAGTTAGTGTTTAATGGGTACAGAATTGTCAGTTGGGAAGATGAAAAAGTTCTGGAAATGGATGGTGACGGTTGCACAACGATGTGAATGTACTTAACGCAACTGAACTTCACATTTTAAAATGGCTACAATGGTAAATTTTATGTCGCGTGTATTTTAATCACAATTTTTAAAAGATAGGTTAAACACAGATCAAGTAATTTGAAAACTAGCACAGAAAAGAGAAATGGCAGTTGGTGATGAAAACATGGTGTAGGGATATAAAATGACTATTTATAGATGACCTTCCAACCCCAAGATTCAATGCGTTTATAAGCCCTTCAAATGAGGGATGGCAGTAGTACACAAGATGATGTCCACAGTATACAGGGGATGAGCCTTTATGTGGCAGCTATGTCCCTCTTCAAGCATTGGCCTTGCTTTATCTGGGCTTTGCCCTAAAGTACTCACGACTCAAAAAATCTAGACTGGAGGTGAGAGCCAACATCTCCAGAAAAATATCTAAAACACAGAAGACCTAGCGGGGGGCCTGGCTGGGGTGGTCAGGTCAACTGCAGAGAACCCCTAGAATGCGCCATTATCCATATCTGTACCCCTGCGTAGTCCACTGTCTCAAACCCAACTTGTATTTTTTCCAACTGAATCTCTCTAACCTGCTAACTGCAGCAATTTCTTGACACCCTGGAACTTCCAATCCATTAACCTAATATCTTTTTATTTGGCCTCATCACTATCATTCATGTCCTCTCTTCTCTCGTCAGTCGGTTTAGATGCCATGGTCCTTCATTATAATCATTCCCTTGCATAGACACTCAACACTCTTGTCCCTGTCTCCTCTATCACATTCACCTGGCAGCTCCAAACTCTGGTTATATATCTGGTTATATCTCTGTCTAGTTTTATGCGCCCAAGCAGGCAAATGAGGCTCGTGAAAACACACGACTATACCAACTGGCCTCCCTTTATATTCATGATACCGGACTTCAAATGAACCCTTAGTACTATTCAACAATCTGACTATATTTTCTAAGTCCATTTACTCTCTCCCTGTCCCGAGATGCTACTTCCTACTTTCTCCTCTCTTCTCAAACTTCCTCTTACTCTTCACTCCCAGCTGATGGTCTTGCTTCTTCATTGATGATACATATTCCCGTCTCCACATTTACCAGCTTCTGTGCCCATACATTCTGCCTCCCCCTCTGCCATCAGGGAAGAACCCTATCTTCCCCAATAAACCCCAGCTTTCCATCTGTGCACTGGATCCCATCTCTGCTCATCTACTCAAGAGCATTGCTCTGGCAATTATCTCTTTTCTCTTCTGCATTGTCACTTTTTCCTTCCCTTTTCTGGCTCACACCCATGAGCATACAAGTATGTATATCTTCTAATTAAAAAAAAAAATCTCCCTTGACTGTACATTTCCTTCCAGCTACTGCCTCATTCCTCTGTCTCCACTTACTCTCCTTTTATTCTCTCTGGGCTCCAAGGAGTCTTTGGTCACCACACACCACCAAACTCTTCTCATCAAGTTCACCACTGACCTCCGTATTTAGTTTTTGATCCTAGTTTTACGCATTTTAGCACCATTTGATAGACTTGACCATTCTTGAAACATTTTTTCATTTGGCTTCTGGAACATTCTTTGTCAGTTTACCTCTTATCTCACTGATTATACCTTCTCATTCTCCTTTCTTGTTCTTCATCTTCCTGGCCTCTGAACTTTGGAGTGCCCCAGGACTCAAGACTTCAGACATCTAAATTCTGTCTGCACATCATGTACGTGCTGAAGACTTCCAGATTGAACCCATCATCCCAAAATCACCGATCCAAGTGCCTTCTTGACAGCTTAACAACTCCAAACTTCAAGTGTCCAAAATGGAACGCTTTTTTTCTTTTTTTTGCGGTATGCGGGCCTCTCACTGCTGTGACCTCTCCGGTTGCGGAGCACAGGCTCCAGACGCACAGGCTCAGTGGCCATGGCTCACGGGCCCAGCCGCTCCGCGGTATGTGGGATCTTCCCGGACCGGGGCACGAATCCGTGTCCCCCGCAGCGGCAGGCAGACTCTCAACCACTGTGCCACCAGGGAAGCCCCAAAATGGAACTCTTTAGTTCCCCACAAACCTCCCCTCCCCTCCCTCAACCTCCACAACTTACTTCCCAGGCAGTCTTCCCCACCTCTGCATAAAGAACCTCTTTTCTTCTTGTTGCTCCAAGGAAAAACCTGGACTCATCCTTGACTCCTCTCTCACCCCACCCAATTAGTCAGCCAGTCCTGTCAGCCCCTCCTTGGGAACAGATCCAAAGCCTGCCCATTCTCACCAGCTCCACTGCCGTGGCATTGTGTCAGTCAGGGTTTCCCAGAGAAAGAGAACAAATAGGGGATATATCTATATCTATACTGAGAGATTGGACTGTATTATAAGGAACTGGCTCATGTAATTATGGAGTCTGAGAAGTCCCAGGGTCTGCAGGTGGCAAGCTGGAGACCCAGAAAAGGTGGTGATATAAGTCCAGCCTGAGTCTGAGGGCCTGAGAAGCAGGAGAGTGAATGGCCTGAGTTCCAGTTTGAGGTCAAGTCTGAAGTCAGGAGAAAACTGATGTCCTAGCTCGAAGACAGTCAGGCCTAGGGAGAACAAATTCCCCCTTATCCTGCCTTTTGTTCTATTCAGGCCTTCAACAGATGACATGAGGCCCACCCACACAGGGGAGGACAATCTGCTTTACTCAGTCTATGGATTCAAATGCTAATCTCACCTAGAAGCACCCTCACAAACATACCCAGAATAATGTTTAACCAAATACCTGGGCAACCCAGGCCTAGTCAAGGTGACATGTAAAATTAACCATCACAGCTTCCTAACCGGCTGGCCTACTTCCATTCTTGTCCCTTAATCTATCCTCAACACAACAGTGGGTTGAAAAAAAAAAGCCACATCAGGTCATACCTCTGTTAAAATTTTTTCAATGTCTTCCCTTCTCAATAAAAGTAAAATTTAAAAACTATCATGACCACCAAGGCCTTACATGCTCTATTCCCCACCCCAGTTCCACCACCTATCACTCTTCCCTCATTCATTCTGTTCCACCCACACTGATATTACTCCAAGAAGCCAAGCATGCTCCTGCCTCAAGGCCTTTACATCTGCAGATCCCTTGGCTTGAAATGGTCTTAACCCAAATATCCACACTGCTTCCCCCCTCAACAGTTTTATCTTAGAGGCCTTTGCAATAAACCTATTTTCTTCTGTTTATTATAGTACCCCTTCATCTCTCTTACTTTGCTTTACTTTGAAACTAAACTTTATTTTTTTAGAATGGTTTTAGATTTACAGAAAAATTACAAAGATAATATAGGGAGTTTCCATAACCCTCATTCCCATTTTTCCCTATTATCACCATTGTACAATTAGTATGGTACATCATCACAACTCATGAACCAGTCTTGATACTTAATTACTAACGAAAGTCCATACTGTATTCAGATTTCCTTAGTTTTTACTTAGAGGCCTGTTTCTGTCCCAGGATCCCATCCAGGACACCACATACATTTAGTTGTCAGGTTTCCTTAGGATCCTCTAGGCTGTGGCAGTTTTTCAGACGTTCCTTGTTTTGTTATGACATTCACAGCTTTGAGAAATATTGGTCAGGTATTTTGTAGGATGTCCCACTACTGGAATTTGCCTGTTTTTCTTATGACAAGACTGGGGTTATGGGTTTCTGGGAGGAAGATCACAGAGGTAAAGTGCCATTTTCATCACATCATATCAGGAGCACATAGTATCAATATGATTTATGACTGTTAACGTCCCCCTTGATCACCTGGCTGAGGTAGTGTTTTTCAGATGTCCCCATTGTAAAGCTACTCTTTTCCCGCCTTTTCCATATTGTACTTCTGGGGAGAAAGTCACTATGAGCCCCTTGTACTTAAGGAGTGGGAAGTTAGGCTTCTACTCCTTGAGGGTGGAGTAGCCGCACAAGTTACTAGGAATTCTTCTGAAGGAGAGCTTATCTCTTCACCACTTCCCTATCCAACCATTTATTGCTATGTATTCATGGCGGGGGAGGTTGTTTTGGGGTTTTTTGTTTGTTCTTACTTCAGGTTGTAATCTAATACTACTTCATTTTGTTGCTCAAGTTGCTCCTCCTTTGGCTTTGGGAGCTCTTTCTGTTGGCCCCTGCCTTTCTTTGACATTCCCCATCAATGTAGGTCTTTTTTTCACCCCCCTTTTCGAGCACTTTCTAACTTTTTAAGCCTCAGCCTTATTTTTCAAGATACCACTAACCTCACATGATAAACACTTTATCTGTTCATCTTTCCTCACTGGAATGCCGGGTCCTTGAGGGCAATGTCTTGGCGGTGCTTTTGGCCACGCAGTATCCTCAGCACTTGTGTGGACGCTAGGTTAGTATCGAACGAACGAATGAATGAATGAAGCGGGCTGGCGTTTAAAGCTCACTGGAAAGGGCTGAATCCGGGTGGGTTCTGGGAAGGCGGTGCTCAGCCTCGGGGGGACCCGCAGCCTCCTCGCCGGCCTCCGATAGGGTCGCGCGGCAGGTGCAGAGCCGGCCGCAGCCCCTCTCAGTCACCCCAGCACTCAGAACCGCGCGGGAAACGCACCAGCACGGCCAGCAAACGTCACCAGCGCAGGGGGATCCCGGGGGAAAGTCCCGCGCCTTTGGGCCACGCCCCCGGCGCTGGGGGGCGGCCAAGGAGGAGGGGGCTAGGAAAAGGGGTTACGTGCCTCGGGCGGCGCACTCCGCGGCTCTCAGCTCCTCCGCCCAGAGCATCCGGGGGCGCACAGGAGTGGGAGGAAGCGGAAGCGAGAGCGGGAGGGGTCCCAGTGGCCGGAGCACCCTGGCTGCTGGCGGGGCGGGGTAGGGCAGGGTGGGGCGGGGCGGGGCGCGCGGGGATCCGGCGCCGCCGTCCGGGGGCGGGGCCTGGTCCCGTACTGTGGGAACTTCCGACGCCCGGGGTGCCGGGCTGGCGCCCAGATGCGGCGGCGGCAGCGGCGCGGAGCTGGGGAGGTTGCAGTGGTGCTGCTGGAGGCGCCGGGAGCCCATCCGCCAGGAGTCGCGCCACGGGTTTCCATCCCCGCCCGGCGCCCAGCGTGGCACGGGCGCGCACTGGAGAGGGCTTCTCGGTTGGCACGCGCCGTCCCGTTCCTGGTTTGTGTTTCTCCCCTTGGGTCTCTTTTTCTCTCGTTCACCGCCCCTAGGAGCGAGGACGCGCCCCGCTAGGCTGTGCGCTGAGAGCTGTGGGGCGACTCGCTTGGTCGGGGACACGAGGGATGCCTTTGGGGGGATGTCGGGTCTCTTGCCGCCTCTCGGCACGTCGGGGAACACGGCATTTGGGTTCCTAATACCGAGCGGAGTGATTGCTTTTTCTCACAGTGGACAAGGGACTGCGCATTTAGGGCTTCATAGAAATGATTTCAGAGGTAACCTGTTGTAGGCTTCCCTTATACAGTATCCACCCAAGACTACTTTTGTTTTTGAGTCGAAAGGCTGATTTTTTAAAAAAAAAATTAGTGGAGGCATTACTTCGGTTTGATCATCTCTTCACTTCCTATTAGGTTGCACTTTCTCAAAAATACCAGAATGGGGACTTCTTGACTTGAACGTGGCAGTATGACTCAGGAGCCAAGAAATACGGAGAAGTTGATACTACCTTGAAATAGTTCCTTCCAAGCCCACATAAGACTGTTTTCTTTTTAGAAGAATGGGGACAACAGGTAGTGGCAGCGCGTAGAAGCACCACACCGTCCCGAGAGGGAATTCTATCTAGACTCGGCTCATAGTAGCCAAGATCTGTATTACTTCCTTTGGTTCTCATGCACTTGTTTAAGCCGTTTCTCAGCAAAGGGAGGAGTTGTTATTTCCACACGGGTATCCAAAAATGAGTCACAGCGCTACTCTCTTAATTGTGAGACTTTGTTAATGAACTTTTGAAAAGTGAGGTTTGCTCTGGCTGTATTTAAAATAAGATTAAGATGTGAAATGCAGGCGATGCTAAACTGGGGCTGGTGGTATAGGAAGTAACAGTTTAAAGTTTTGTTTCCAAGAGCACCTGATGGTACAGCATACCAGCTAGGGTCACTAGACTGATGTAGTAAGATAACCATTAAAATCATGTGCTTTGCCACAGAGGCCCAAGAGAAAATTAATTTCACTCTTCAATAACTGGTTTGTTATTACTTTCATTGGGATGGTGTTTTAGAAGTATGTCACATTACCTGGTGATTGTATGTCACTCTGAATCAAGATATTTTGGACAGTTTGTCTTTAGTAAATTAGTGCCACATGAAAAGTTGTGAAGATGGTGGATACCAATTGGAGCTAAGAAATTAAAATGTTGAAGCTGATAGGTCTGTTGCAGCAGGTTAGCAGCTCTTAGGAAGGGACACAATAGAGAAGTGGACAGCATCACTGTTGGAGCTGAGTCGAGCTGAATTCAGCCCAGCAGACAGTCATTGGGCACCTTCTCTGTGCCAGTCTCTTTACCGAGCTCTGGTTATACAGTTGAGAATAAGACAGGATCTTGCTGACAAGAGCCCTAAAGACTGGTGTAGAAGCCTGGCAAATCCACTGCAAAATCTAATAGAAGGAGGTGAGTGCAATGACAGATCTATGCCCACAGTAGAGCCTCTGTCCCAATATGACTGAAGTTCTTGCAGATCTGGGAATTTCAAAGAAGTGAGTCATCATTTCTGGAAGAGCGAGGAAGGTTTTGGGTTTAATCATCTACTTGTCTTTGTAGGCAGCCTGTTGAGCTTATTCGTCAGTGTTTCATTCAATAAGTGATTTAAAAATATATTAATTAGAAAGGCATGATTTTTAGAGATTCTGAATTGACTATATTTCATGTTATCTAATAACCATGTAAACATAAGTCTAGCCTGTTATTACCCCTAGACAGTCACAGGCATTTTTAAGTGACTGATTAATGGCATAAAAACGTTATAACTCTATATTGAAGCAACTTTCTATCACTGTTTTTTATAGTTCAAATCAACCTTTTCTAACGCATTATAGCTGTATGACTCAAAATGAGTAAATCCACTGTTGGGACTGGAATCATGCTGAGGTGCTTTTGGACCTGATACCAGAATATATTCAATTTCTCCAATTCCGTAAGATATCCAACTAGTGACGGAAACAGTGGTAAATTGGAGACAACTTTACCTTAATTTCCATACTTTATTTCTCTCTCAAGAGCGTCAAAATTACTTTTTCTATGAGAAAGGGTTGAGTGTGATCTTCATCATTGTACTCCCTGAACTTGGCACAGGCTTCAGTCATGATAAGTGTTAGGCAGTAAGTATTCATTAAATAATGAACCTTAATGTAAGAGGAGGAGTCGTCAGCGGATGGAGGACTAGACCACCCAGCAGAAGGATCAGCCTGTTTGGGGGTGGACACCAGCTGGGGAGGGGCCTGGAGAGACAGGCTGGGCCAGGTCTTGAAGGTCCGTGTGTCATGTAGGAGCTCAGAGTTTATCCTGTAAAGGACTTTAGTCAATCAAATGATATTGTCAGATACCTATTTTAAAAAGACAACTTAGAATCAAGAGAGAGAATAGATTGGATGAGAGTGGCACTGGCCTTAGGGAAACACAGAGGAGATTGTTGTAATATTCAAGATGAGAAATTAAAGAAGGCTCGAGTCAAGTAGTGACAGTGAGGAATGGAAAGGAGGGAAGGAGCTGACAGATGTTCAGTAGGTGGAACCTGGCCACAGAACCCAGAAGTGGGCAAAGAGGGAGAGGGAGGAGGTTAGGATGACTCCCGCGTTTCTAGTTGATGACTAAGGTAGGAACATAAATGGAAGAGTTGGTTTGGTTTCAAGGATGATGAGGATCTCACACAGCGTTTGGCATATAGTCAGTACTCGTGAAACATTTTTGAATGAATACGAACAATAGCTAAAGTTTATTGAGTGCATATTATGTTCTAGGCACTATTCTAGGCTCATTACGTGAATCAAGTCTTTTACTCCTTATTGCAATTCTGTGAGGTAGGTACTATAGTTAACTACTTTTTACTGGTGAAGGAAGTGCAGTGTTAGTAATTGTCAGAGCCAGGAAATTGATCCCAAGCATCAGGCTCCAGACCTTGCTTGCTTTTAAAAATTTTTTTTGATATGATTTTTATTTTATATTAGAGTTGATTTACAATTTTGTGTTAGTTTCAGGTGTACAGCAGAGTGATTCAGTTATACATATACATATATCGATTCTTTTTCAGATTCTTTTCCCACATAGGTTATTACAGAATATTGAGTAGAGTTCCCTGTACTATACAGTAGGTCCTTGTTGATTATCTATTTTATATATAGTAGTGTGTATATGTTAATCCCAAACTCCCAATTTATCCTTCCTCCTCACCTTTCCCCTTTGCAGACCTTGCATTCTTAACCACTCTGCTCTGATACGGTGTCTTTATGAATGAACGAGTGAATGAATGAATGAATGATGTTTTAGACACTGTGGTGAACTCAAAGTAGAGTCACTCTCCTGATCCTGACAATTCTCCCTCAACCAGGAATAGCCCAACCAATACATGAGATGGGGCTCCCTCTGGTCCTATTGTGCTGTGGCACCCCTCCCTCCCCTCCACCTTCACCCCAAGAAATACCTGGTTGGTCTAGGAATAAACCTAGAATAATCAGAACATTTCTCCTGGGAATTTAAAACATTTTAATGGAGTGACCGAAGGTTCCCACAGCTTCCACACAACTTCCTCAGAGTTGCCTCAGTTTAGCACTTTGTGATTCTTAGATGCACTCAATATTTTGTTGCTAAGATCTGTAGTATCGCTCCCACGGGGAAGCAGAAAGGCTGGCCAGGGGGTATTAATCTACAGAGCAGAGTCTGGTGGTAGAAGATTTACTAACAGATGCAGGCAGGTCCATAACAACTCCAGATCTTATACTCCTGGTTTAGAATCTGCCTTCTGGGGCCATTTTGTTCTGGTTTTACCCCAAAGCAGGTACTTACCAGCCCCTCCTGCTTCTAACTTCCAGAATCTTGGTAAGTGAAGCTGGCCCTGCTGTGTCCCCTGTTTTCTTGATTTTTGCTGAGCAAAATGATTCAGGTTTCCTGGTTCGGGCCCTCATTTCTATTTTCAGGTCGATTCCTTTGGTCCTGACAAAGATATTTTTGACTAACAACCCCACCTCCCCCCCTAAAGAAAAAAATCTGACCCCAACTCTTCACTATTCTCATCATTTCATGATTCAGCCTACCTTGGCATGGAATAATTCTCTGAGTTTTCTTCAGCAAACACGGTCTAATTCTCTTTTTCCTCAGGGGCCTCTACTTTGGACCATGTAAGGATTATAGACGTTGAATTAATGTTGTACCTAAATGAATCAGCAAACTCACTGGAAGTTTGAAAATGTTCAAATATCTAAAACTAGAAGTTTTGAAATGTTTTCTCCACGTACAAACAAAATGTTTCATTCAGCATTTCTTTAGCTTTACCAGGAAATCTAGATATTTATAGTTTCTCATTATATGAGACTTGACATGAAGCCTTCCGGGGTGATCCAGCCCACATGTTTACCCCTTGGTCTAAATTCCTCTATGCCTGCCTGTAATTCATTCAGTGCTCAGAGAACAATACAGGGAAGGGTTTTGGTTAATATTTCATGTGGGTTTGTCTGGCCTCCTCATTTTGACTGTGGTTTCCCTGAGAGCGGAGAATTGCAAGAGTTAGGGGCTCTGGTAGGTCTCTAAGCCTCCGAGTGCTAACCATTCTGTGACTTTTGCTGATAATGAAACCGTCTGTCAGGGTAAGTCATTTGCTGGTCACTCCTGAGTCTGTGGATACCAGACATTATCTGTGTATCTCATTCAAGTTCTTTGTAAGGCTCAATAATTTGGTAATTTTTAGTAGGGAGAAGTTTTAGGATTGGTAATTTCCAGTTATCTTTCTTGAGCTAATTAAATGTTTTCAGTTAATGTACTTTTTTTTTCTTTTTAGTGGATACGGTATCAAGGTAATCCAGAAATAACAAGTTGCTTAAAAAAGTGTTCCCCATTTTGTATACCCAATTGTTTTACTTGTTTCTCTGTTCAGAGATATAAAATGACATTTTACTGTTCATTGCATAACTTTTTGGGTAATCATGTGAGTTCTGACTTTTCAGAGTAGTGGAAATAACTCTCCTGCTATCTTCATATGGAAAAAGAGTGAACAAGGATTGTTGTCACTTCTGTTTCAGTTTCAGGGTTGCAGCAATGCATGTCTCACCTCCTGGGTTGTTTTTTTTTTAAATTTTCTATTATGTGCCTGGGTGTATTGACTAGTGACACAAATCTTTTAATTTCAGATAAAGTCAGGCACAGTGTGTAAGATGAATTGTATAATATTAGTAGATATCGCACTTCTTCCTCTCCTCTTCCCTGATTATCACATGGTAAAGCAACATATAGTGATGTCAGCTGACAAGACTGTACAGTTCTTCATTACTTACGAAGTACTCTCATGGATATTTTCTCCTTTAATTCTCGTAAAAGCCTGGCAAAACAGATATAATAAGTATTATTACTATTGTCTGTATTCGAATTCTATAGATGAGGAAAGAGACCCTGGGAGAGATTAGGGGACCACCCAACGTTACCCAAGAAGTAAGGTGCAGAGGCCCAGTACGCTGTGCTCTCACTACTTGACTAAAAGAGGCAAGTCCAGTACCTTAGGTCAGGTTTCCTGGAAACAAACTCTGAGATTTGCACACAAGAAATTTATGGGGAGGTGCCCTGGGAATAACACTTGACAGGGAGGGAGGACAGCAGGATTATGCAGAGGGAAGAATTAACTGCAGTGCATGTACAATGGTGGTCTCAACAGTGGGGAGCTTTGGAGGTGGGATTGCCCTTCAGAATCGTTCTGCCACCATGAAGCAAGGGAGCTGGTCACTGTATCCCCAACATCATGTGGCCTGCATTCAGGCAGAAAGTGTAATCTTGGACAAAGCAACTCCCTTTAGTCAAGGGCAATTCCTGGAGCTGTGAACCTTCCGCAACCAATGTTCCTGGCAGCCGGGGGAACAAGGGCCTTGGTTGTGAAGGGATCTGAGTATTACATCATCCACTACATTTCTCTGGAAGACAGAGTTGCTGTTTCTTTCTAACCCAGATCATTGCCCTGGTGAGTGAAGCCCAGAAAGCTGGCCCTTAAGGATTTCAAATAGCTAACCAGAGAGCAAGAAGACAGTAGCCTTAATCCTGGGAAGATTAGTTGCAGAAGAGCCAGGTGAGGCTTGGCTAGGATGAGTGGAGTGGGGTGCACAGTAGGGAAAGCTAACCAAACACCCAGGCTGTCCAGACCACCGACAGAAGTGCTGGTCTTTGCTACAATTCAAGGCTTTACCCTTGTTAAACGGTAAACAATTTTGCGGTATTAAGCTACATTTTCTCTCTCTCCTCTCCATCCTCCCCTTTCCCTTTTTTATAAGCCTTTGACAGGCCGCAGACTGGTCCAGTGAATCTCAGTATGTAGCCTGTAGGTTATAAGATCAGAATTGCCTGAGATATTTTAAAACATCCTCTATGAACAAAGAAACAACAACAAAAAGAAAACAGAAAGGGAAGTCCAGGCCAACATTCAATATCTACTAGAACAGAATCTTTAAAAGTGGAGCCCATGAATTGACATTTTCAACACATTTTCCCCAGATGATTTTGATCCATGCTATGGTTTAAGACTCATTGCCTTGAACCATTATGCCCTTGAGGGTGACCAAGCCTATTGGAATTTTTCAGATTAGCAAGAAGCCATGGGAACTGTGGAACAGAGGAGCACCTGAGCCTTAATCCCAGCAGGCTTGATATAGTGATATTCACCCCTTGTCTTTCATAGCATATTCCTGGTGTGGCCAATGGGGAGCCTGGCCCAAATTCCGTGGCTGGCTTCTGACCAGGATTGCTGGAGAGAGACAGATGTTTCTGGCTTGGCTTTTTACTATCTTGATAACTGGGGAAGAGATGCCAAATTCCTGGAATAGTTGTAGATAAAAGTTGCAGGGGGGAAATCAGTGAGTTTATAAGAATCAGTAAACTTCCTAGGAGAATAAGATTTTCCAGAAAAATCTTATGCCAGATGAAACTTTGAGGTGCTGTCTTAAAGCTTTAAATGACTATCTAATAGGATGAGACAGATTAACTATGTCAGGAAAATATATTATCTGATTCATTGAAATGGGGAATAATTATTTTTCTTCGAAAGGAAAAGCACTGAATTTGAGTCAGGTCATTGTAGGAAATGCTAGTCACCTAAAAAATGATCTGGTAAAACTCCTAGCACATACTGGTATGTTTGGTTCACTCCTGCAGCACCAAATCGCTCTAGTTCCTATACCTTTAATGCTTTATGCCTTTGCTCAGGTTGTCTCTGCCTGGTCCCTTCCCCTTCTCCTTGCCCAGCTAACCCCTGTTAAACCGTTTAGAATCAGCTCAGACATCACCTTCTCTAGGAAGCCTTCCCTTCCCCTTATCCAGTTGAGTTCACAATTTTTTACTGAGCTCAGAAAGTAAACCCATATGTCCCCCTATTATTACATTTTTTATCATTATCCTCCCTACCAGCCTGTGAGCACCTTTAGGGCAATGACTGTCTTCTTCATCTTCGTGTACAAGACACCTAGCCTCATCAAACAGGATTGAAAGACATAATCAGTCTAGCAAGCATAGTTATTCAACAGATATTTATTGAGGCTCTTCTATTAGCTGGACATTTTGGGGTGCATGGCAAACACAGTAAGTACAGCCCTTGACCCCATGGAGCTTATTGGCAAGCAAAGAAGACAAGCAATGAAACAATTAACAATGGAATATGATGAATATTAGGAAAGAGGAGGTATAAGAAAGTGTGAGATCATGGAGTCAGGAACGCAGCTTAATCTAAGGTCAGAGAAAGTGTCCCACTCTTATGAAACACAATTTATATAAAAATAGAAGCTATGAGCCTGGCTTTGGTTATGAGACAAGGGACCTCTTTTTAAACCAAGGAAGATCTTTTGGTCTCTGTAGTTCAAAACTGACCAATCCTTCACATGCGTGCGTGTGTGTGTGCATGGTGTGTGTTTATAGTATGTGAGTGCACACACTGGCAAAGAGAGAACAAGAAAATGACTCCTTCATTTATTGAATGAAATAGGTGCTAAGGAACAGAGAAGGAAGTTTCTGTGTGTCTCTTTCAATGTGCCATTGCTAGAAGCTAATTTGTTAATATTTTAATGTGTAATATACAGTAGAATGATGTAAACTTAAAGCTCTGAAAACCATGAGATTATATTACAGCTTTTTAAGAGTTCATTTTAAGAATCTGATGATTATGGCCTAGGAGGGTGCTTGACAGATTTGCCTTTGGGTCTTATTATAGACCAAGGTTGCAGAACCTTTGCTTAGAGGTCAGTGTCTGCTCTGACTTCTCATCTTTCCACTTCACTTTCTCAGCTCTGCTGAGAGAGGATGCAGCACTTGTATTGCAGTTGGTAGCCTCTACCTGGTTTAGCAGCTCAACTCATGCTAATTCCCCAATGGATGCTAATACCATCCATTGGGGAATTCCCTGGCAGTCCAGCGGTTAGGACTTGGCACTTTCACTGCCAAAGCCCAGGTTCAGTCCCTGGTTCAAAAAAAGAAAAAAAGGATACCATCCATTTGGCTGATTGCAGAGAAGGGAGGATTAAGTCATCATGGGGCAGCATTTACTAGATGTAGATGGAGGTGTAGAATGCTCTGCTGTATCTCATTTAAGTCAACATAAACATATCTACACCATCCAGCATCTCAAAACAACGTTGATACTAAAAACTGGAATTAAAGACTATAGTGCAAGTGAAATATAACTAAGACTGGAAGTGTGATTTTTAAGTGAATGGACATGTGATGTCCTATGATGACCATTTGCAATGTTTTCTCACATCTTTACTTCCATGCTTTGGCATATTCCTTGGTATTGCAAGTAATACTCAATTTATGTTCTAATTTTTTTCTTGCTTTTACTGTAAATATTGTATATAGGGAGTATATGAATGGTGAGGAAATAATTCTAAACATTTGTTCTTACACTTTCTATTTTGCATAGTTCGAGCTTGGTTTATTGCTGCAGTGTAGGTGGGTGACGAGTTTAACCACTGTGAATCCAATTGAATACTTTTGTAAATTATGTCAACTTTTATGTTTTCATTGAGAATGAGAATTTTTTAATAAAAAGCTATGGTGGTGAACTGTAATATTTTTCTCCTTTTGGAAATGTAGAACTCTTTAGAGGATGAAGCTTATCCCTTAAAGAGTCAAAACTATAGTAGTGTCAACTCATCTGAAAAGCTTAACAGTTTGTAGAAGAAAATTCCATGTAGTCAGCATAATTTTGTTGTTGTTTAATTAGGAAACTTCTCAAGGTATTAATTGCCCTTTGCTGAAACTTAGAGTGCCACGAACATTTTCTCCTTTCTGTTGACATCTAGATACCTACGCCTACCACTGACAGCAGCATAAATACACAACAGTATTTGCAATTTTATTCTTTCCATCTAGTAACTAAAGCATTGATAAACATTGTATTGTGATTTCCCCCCCTCATTTTTGTCTACGTTAATAAGTCTAAATTAGTATCTTATTTTTAATTTGTATTTATTTGCTAAAGAGCAGATACTATCGTTTCATATTTTTATTGAGAATATTTTATCGCCTGTGATTGTCTTTCTGTATATTGTCTTATCAGTTGAGGTTGTCTATTCACATAATTTTGTGTACCTACCTAATGTCTATTATGTTTTGTGAAAATATTTTCTTCCAGTCTCTTGCTTTAATTTTTAGTATTTATTATTCTTTTTTGTTGCATAGAGATTTCAAATTTTATATAGTCAGATTTGGTTGTCTTTTTCTTTGAGAGTTCTTCCACAACCTCAAATCCCATAGAAAGTTATTATCCCAGAGTACTGATAAATATTCCACCTTATTTTCTATTAATACTTCTGTTACTGATGTTGGCATTTTTAATTCTTTGATGTTCTTGAGGTATATTACAGGGTCTTTGGTAAGGATTAGAGAGAAATACATTCTTGCTAGTCAATTACATCACTCTAGTTGCTTAAATTTTTTCCTCCCCTATTATTCTTTGATGGCTGCTTCTTCATAAACTAACATTTTATATATAATTGGTATATTTCTCCATGTTTTGTGTCCATTTATCTAATTTTCAGGTTGGCAAAAGTATCACGCTTTTAATTATTGTCTTATAATAGGTGTTAATATCTGCTAGGGCTTCCCCTGCTTCACCAGTGCTGTGTTCTTTTCAATTTCTAAAAAAATTAATTATTTATTATTTGAGCTTTATTTTAGGATCACTTTCTTTTTCAGATTTTTTTTTAATCCTGGATTTAGTTCAGTCAAAATATTAACTTAAGGAGAGTTTCAGATTCCACTTATAAATGTGTGTAAGTGTTAATTCTAAAGCAGAACCTGTAAAGAGATGTTTACATGAGAAAGAGAGAGAGAAAGAAGTGAGCAGACAAGACGGAGGATTCCTAAAGAGTTCCTGCTTAGCGCCAAGCCAAACTCATAAATTCACACCATTGCCCTTTGGATTAGTGTTTTGGATATCTAGAAAGCCTTTTTTCTTCCTTCCTGCTTTCTTCCCTCCCACTCTCCTTTTCTGCATCCCTTCCTGCCCTCCTTCTTTCCTCTTTCTCTCTCTAGGTTTTAGTTTCATCAGACTTACTCATACATAATTAGAGTCAACTAGTTCCATAAAACATTTAATGAAAAATAAAAGTCTAATGACAAAAAGTCTGTTTAATTTCCCCCTTCCAAAAGGCAGCTACTTTCGACTATTTTTGCTGTTTCTTTTAGTATTTATATTCATGTCTCTAAATAACATTCTTCTGTTACTATTTCTTGATTGTTTTTTGTTTTGTTTTAGGCATGACCTATTGACTGCTCTGTATGGAAGATGGTGTTTTAGCTCATTTTCACACCTCTTTTCCCCAGACACGCACCCTTTCTGTCCCCTCCTCCCATCCTCCCAACACAATTCCATTCTAATTTGTTAGATCAGTATTCCATGATTTTATTTTTATGATTATGAAAATGCTAATCACAGCTGAGCCATGTATTATATCATGATTACTTTCCTGCAACTACATAATGTTTTTTCTGGAAGTTAATTGGTTTTTATTGTTGTTGTTAGTTTCATTTACACTCACAACCTACTCAACCTCAAATTGTCTAAATCTCCGCTCCAGCAATTTTGACCCATAAGGAATTCTATCAGTTTCATTTTTCTGAAGAAATCTCTCCTGCCGCCTACTCACCTAATCTAGACAGATATCTTTTCAGCCAGGTTCATAGTTATCATCTTAGAGTTTCCCTTTGCCATCATCCTGGAATGCCTTTGCCTCTCTCCTCTGTTAGAACTCATGTTAGGATTCTTTATTTTGTATATTTTCTGCTTCACTTCCTTATTTCCTGAGAAAGAGAACATAGGATATAAAAAATTTTGAGACTTTGTAAATCTGAGAATGTCTTTATTCTACTCTCACATTTGATTGATGGTTTGATTGAATTCTGGGTTGAAAATACATCTTCCTCAAAAGTTTAAAAGGCATTGTTCCATTAGCTTTTTTTAAAATAAATTTTTATTTATTTTTATTTTTGGCTGTGTTGGGTCTTCATTGCTGAACGCGGGCTTTCTCTAGTTGCGGCAAGCGGGGGCTACTCTTTGTCGTGGTGCGTGGACTTATTGCGGTGGCTTCTCTTGTTGCGGAGCACGGGCTCTAGGCATGCAGGCTTCAGTAGTTGTGGCTCGCAGGCTCAGCAGCTATGGCTTGTGGGCTCTAGAGTGCAGGCTCAGTAGTTGTGGCACATAGGCCCAGCTGCTCCTTGGCATGTGGGATCCTCCCGGACCAGGGCTCAAACCTGTGTCCCCTGAATTGGCAGGTGGATTCTTAACCACAGTGCAACCAGGGAAGTCCCATGTTCCATTAGTTTTAAGTGTTTTTTTTTTTTTAGTTTTAAGTGTTTTGACCTTTAATGTTTTGTAGGTGATCTGTTTCTCTCTCTCTCTCTCTCTCTCCTTGTATAATGTCCTCTCTCTGCAATTCCTATTATTTGGAATTTGAACTTAAAGGATTGGACCCCTAAATTCCTCATCTTTTCTGTTATTTTTTTACTTCTTTTTCTTTCTTTCTACTTGATGGAAAACGGTCTTCCATTCTCCTGCCTATAGGACATAGGTCAGTGTGCTGGATGGTAGGTGAACAGAGGGCTTGGAGGTCCAACATTCCCTATAAAAACATTCACTTAATCCTCCTCTCTCCAGGTGGGTATCTCTAACCCAGTCTACATTCAGAGTCTAGCCTTGCTCCTCTCCTGCCAGGGTAGGACAGGGGATGGTAGATACACTCACTTGTTAAAAAGGCTTCTAACCAAACATATTTGTTGTTACCCCGCCACCATCACCTCCTTTTCCGTAAGTACTCAGCCTTCAATTCTGGTTCCTGAGCCTTTGAGTACTTATTTATGGTGTAATCATTTCTTGGCCTTCTCCACTCTTTGCTTAGAATTCAACTTTCTTGTATCTGCTGGGCTAGTTGTCACTGCCCATTTGCTTTACGACTTCCAAAATTTTGTTGCTGCTCTCTTCTGTCTTGTTTTTTACCTCATTGGTGTATGCCTTTTCAAAAGTTCCTTTAGTGAAATTTTGGAAGGGAAGAAAAGTAATGTTTAATTTGCCATTTTATCCAGAATATAGGTCTTCTTTAAACATACAAGTGTGTTTTCTGGATTGAGTAGTATGTTAAGCTACTAGCACGTAAGAACAGATACATTCATCAAAATAACTATTTACTGCCTTAAAAAAGTAGAGGATGGAACATAGGATTGGGATGTTTAAGTGGGCAAGCTTTTTCTTTTTTTTTTTAATTAATTAATGTTTTGGCTGTGTTAGGTCTTCATTGCTGCGCACAGGCTTTCTCTAGTTGCGTCGAGCAGGGGCTACTGTTCGTCGTGGTGCGTGGGCTTCTCATTACAGTGGCTTCTCTTGTTGCGGAGCGCAGGCTCAGTAGTTGTGGCTCGTGGGCTTAGTTACTCTGCAGCATGTGAGATCTTCCCGGACCAGGGTTCGAGCCCCTGTCCCCTGCACTGGCAGGCGGATTCTTAACCACTGCGCCACCAGGGAAGTCCCAAGTTTTTTGTCTTTTTTTTTTTTTTAATATGTATTTATTTATTTGGCTGCGCTGGATCTTAGTTGCAGCATGCGGAATCTTTTAGTTGCGGCATGCAGGATCTAGTTCCCTGACCAGGGATCGAACCCGGGTGCCCTGCATTGGGAGCTTGGATTCTGAGCCACTGTACCACGAGGGAAGTCCCTAAGTGGGCAAGTTTTGAATTTGGATAGGGATTGGGAGGGGTGAGATATCTCTGGTTGTAGGGCAGGGTGACGTGGCCATAGTGGAGTTTCTTTGGACCAGGACAGACTAAGGGCAGTGAAGTTAAAAGTGAGTAGCTCTCATTTACAGATCTTCCTGTTGATAGTTACGGAGAGTGTGTATGTTTACCAACATGAGTAAAACCATAAGTATCATGTGAGAAAATACTTGCCTTTGTTGAGAATTCACTCACTGTGTCTCAGGCACCTTACTGAGCACCCCTGGAGATTGATAGTGTTTTTCCAATTTGCTTAGAGCTGGGAATCCACTGCAGGTTTATTCGACTTTGCAGCATGATTTAAATTCTAAGCTGTTATATCTTCATGTCACAGATGACACCAGTTATTGAAATTAAGAAAAATTTTGTAATTACACAGAAAACTGAAGATGTATTTCCCTCATTATCTTCATAGTTATGTCTGTAAATTGCTGAGAATGAGCAAGTTGCGTAAGTTTAGTTTCAGCTATACCTGTATTTTAAATATTTCAAAAGTCTTATTTCACATTTTTGAAATTTTCATTTATTTCTTTAAAAATGCTTTCTATAAACATTTTTTGCTTATTTAAAAAAAATATATATATATATATATTTTTTTTGCGGTATGCGGGCCTGTCACTGTTGTGGCCTCTCCTGTTGCAGAGCACAGGCTCCAGACGCGCAGGCTCAGTGGCCATGGCTCACGGCTTCTATTTCTTAGAAGCTAGTTAACACAGTGCCCAACTTGGTTTATCTAACAAGATGCCATGATTTCTACACTCTTGAATATATTTTAGTTAATACAATTGAGATTTTTAAAAAATATAATGTTAAAATCTTATTACAGTATAATGAATGCTCAACAGAAAAGTGTAAGGTATGATATTTAAAATTGTATGTGTTGGGCTTCCCTGGTGGCGCAGTGGTTGGGAGTCCACCTACCGATGCAGGGGACACGGGTTCGTGCCCCGGTCTGGGAGGATCCCACATGCCGCGGAGCGGCTGGGCCTGTGAGCCATGGCTGCTGAGCCTGTGCTCCGCAACGGGAGAGGCCGCGACAGAGGCCCGCGTACCGCAAAAAAAAAAAAAAAATTGTATGTGTTTCATGGTTGCTGGTAATTATTCTACACGGATATTGATAGTTTGTTCATGAGAGGACAAATAAAGTTATTCTTTAGCTATAGAATTTTCTGCAGTTTTGGTCGGATAGGAGGTTATCCCCTGATTCCAATTATGAACGTTACCAATTACCACTGCAAAGATGCAGCATCTCTTTAATACAAAATAGAAGCTCAGATATAAGGGAAATTTAAAATTCTGTTAATATTAAAAAATCTGTAAGATTATATTTTTGGTGTTGATTCTATATTAGTAATAAACAACACAACTGCTATGTGGAACAGTTTATATTGGGGTAAATGTATAAGAAATTTGGTCAGCTCCTGCTTTTTAGTTTGTTAGTTTTGTTTTCAAAAAGTTGTTATTTGTCTTCTTTGATAAGTGTAATGTGAGATATTCCCTTTAAATTTCATTATGATAAATGAGTTTGTTTCCTTGCACATCTTGTATACAGTAAATGCAAGGCATTTAACTCATACTTTGCTGAGGTTCTGAGTGAATATAGGGCATTAATATTCTGTCACTTGAGTTAAGGCATAATATAGAAACTGATATTAGAATAGTTGTTGGGTTTTACAGTATCATTTGAAATCACTTGGTCTGCACATGTTTCTTAAGGAGCAGTACTTGTAGTATTTTAAATAAACTACCTGGTGAAATAAACTGATTATGAGTGGCAACTGTGCAAAATAATAACTCCTAACACCATGTTTGTAAACGACGTTTGAATTTACAGAGTGCTTTTATATACATTATCTACCTCATTTACTGATCAAAAAAGAAACCCTTATGAGATAGTGTCATTGCCAATTTACAGATGGAGAAACTGACACTCAGAGATATGAAATGTCTCGCTCTACTTTATACAGCTAGAGAAGGAAACGGGGAGCAGTCCTCTGACACCCAGGGGAGCGCTTTTTCTCGCACGCGCCACATTTGTTTTCAGGACTCAAGCCAGTTAGCTGATGAGCAAGACTTCTTCCCAGTATGTTCCTGGAAAGCAAAACAAACACCGCTCCCCCACGAGCAACAAAACCTCATGGGGTGGGGAATGGGGCTTACCTCTGTGAGACGTTTATGAGGGAGATGTTCGAAGGATGTTTACTGAATTAAAATTGTTCATCTGTTCCCGTAAGGAAGCCTAGCCACTGACTTTACAAACCCTGAGTCCTGAACATAGCAGTCCTCAGACTGGCTTAGGCACTTCAAGACTCAGTCTCCCAAGTGTGTGGAATTGGAGTAACCGCTTTGGGATTCTTAAGTGTGAAAGTAAAACATGAGGATTCTCTCTCTTTTTTAAAGAATTTCCTTTCCCTTTCCAGGTTGCCCTCGGTGTTCCTTTTTACCTGATACCACCTGCACGAAAATGTTGGTGGTGGAAAGTATGGTGGTACCTGCCCTATAGCCCTGCATCCCTGAGGGGTCCCCTGGCAGGAGGAAACCCAGAGAACTCTTGCAGTTTACGAGGAAAATGTTCCATAGTTCACAGTATCAGGGTCAGTTCTTCTGGATGCTGTCTCTTAAGAATTCACAACTTTCTAGATTAGAAAAGAGTCTGGAAGCATATGTATTAGCCTTTTAGCATTGGTTATTTTATAGTCATTATATATAGTGGTATTAAATGATGAGACATGTTTACTTTCCATGTAAAACAATTCTGTCATTGGATTATTTCTTCTTTTCAAAGAGCAAGGGTTGCATTCATACTCAGGAAAAAAGAAATTTTTACAAAAAAAGAGTTGGAAAAAAAAGTTATTGAAAACCTTAAACAATCTGGTGACCCACAGGTATTAGTGTTCACTTACGATTATGAGATGAGTAACAAACTGTTAGTAATAAACTGTTAGCAGTATATCAACAAATGCACTATTTATACTAATAGTTACTGAATCTGCATTCATTTTTTGAGTAAATTAAAATCACAGAATAGACGATAATCGGGCGCATATACAGAGTACTTACTGTCTGCTGGGCACTCTTCTAAGAGCTTTACCTGGATTATCTCATTTAATTCTCTTCCTCATCTTACTCAGTCGGTATTTATACATGTGGAAGATAAGGCAGAGAGAAGGTGACTGCAAGGAAATGTGACATCAGCAGACATTTGAAATGCACTTATCTATTAGGAATCGCCCTCTCTTACTGCTGGGAACCCTGAAACCAGTGAGGGAGCCCAGGTTAGTCCCAGGGGTGGCAGAGTTTGTCTCCTCAGGCTGGACACTTAGCCACTCTCTTCCACTGCCCTGAGTGGATGTGGAATTCTATCCAGATTCTACAACTGAGAAGCAGTATCCTGATTACCTTAAACACTCTGAAAGACTAGTAGGGTCTTAATCCACTTCTGATGTTCCTTAGGAACCTGGTACACATTACACTACTTTTTATTCTTTTTCGTTTGTTAGCAAGAATTGTCTCTGGTTCAGTCTTGGATGACAAAGGGAGGTTTGGAATATGGCAGGAGAGTCATGTTTGGAAGTTGTATTTTGCCTGACTGGTGTTCTTTACTTTAGTGATCTGAACAATAAACCTGTGATACACTTAACTATCTACCTCCATTTCAAAACTGGCTTTTCAAGTTTTCAGAACCTCTTATCACACTGAAACTCACCCAAGGTTAGAACTGCCTAGTATCTCTGTGCTGTCCTGCCCCCACTGCTCAAGAACCCCGATTTAGCATACTGCATTATCAAACAGCTTCTGCAGAATCTTGCTTGTGGAGGCTGCTTGTGTATGAGATAATCTTTTTTTAGCATCATTTTTTTTTCTCCTCACCATGCTTATGACCATATTCCTCGAAAGGAAAGGAAGACTGTCCTCAGACGTGTTAAGAAACACATGCTCCTTTTATGTGTATGCTTTACATTAACGTTTGTATACAATATGAATAGAAAATTGTAAATGTATACTAAATCAAAATCCAGGTGTGTACTTAGGCCATGCTTATCAAGTAGGTGTCATATATCAACAGGACAATTATTATGTTTGTGTTTTTAAATTGTAGCAGTGAACTCTGTTCATTGCAATGAATGCAACAGCATTTACTTTCCAAAAATTACGATTGATCCATGAGTCTCATCGTCCTCCTAGGTCCTGTTTAAGAAGAACACACATCTTGGGGTATAGAGAAACCTAAAGAGGGGTGTATCAGTTAGCTTTGTCAGGGTAACAAACCATCACCAAATCACGATTTGTTATCTCTTATGGTTATGAGGGTTAAATGAGATAATCTATGTAAAACTTCTACAACAGTACCTGGCAGAAAGTAAATACTGAGTGCTTCTTCCAATGGCCTCACTTGGGCTCAGTCATGCAGATGGAGCGGTGGGCCACCTGGGGGCTGGCCTCTCTTTCCATATGGTCATCATCCTCCAGGAGGCTAGCCTGAGCTTCCACACATAGAGCTTTCAGTGCTCTTAGTAGTAAGAGGGGACAAGCCCCAATATGCTAGTGCTATTCAAGCCTCTGCTTGCAGCATGTTTTCTGTTGTCCTCTCGGTCAAAGAAAGTCTCACGGCCGAACCCAGATTGGAAGAGTAGAGAAATTGATGCTACTTTTTTTTTTTTTGAGAATTATACTTTTTGTTTTAATACAAATAATGTAAGCATGCATTCGTATACGTATATAGATTGACTGTTAGCTTTTCCCCCTCAACTAAAGAACTATTAAAAACACTTTGCCAGGGCTTCCCTGGTGGCACAGTGGTTGAGAGTCCGCCTGCCGATGCAGGGGACATGGGTTCGTGCCCCAGTCTGGGAGGATCCCACATGCCACGGAGCGGCTGGGCCCGTGAGCCGTGGCCGCTGAGCCTGCGCGTCCGGAGCCTGTGCTCCGCAACGGGAGAGGCCACACAGTGAGAGGCCCGTGTACCGAAAATAAAAAACAACAACAAAAAACATTTTGCCAGACAGAACCAGTTAATATGTTGACCACTGCTCAACACAGGCTGGTCTCCTTTTCTTCCATGTGCTCCCCAGGTTCTGTTGCACCTTCTCTTCTAGGGGTACCCCACTTATTTCCAGGGCTCTGACTTTCCTAGCCCTTTGCCCTCCCTGTGAGTTGCCACACGCTGACTGCTGAGAAGGCAGCAGATTACTGCCAATGAAGCTTCGCCTCGCTCTCCCAAAATGCCCAAGGTTAAGAGCTTTTATTAACAGGGCATGTCTTTTCCATCAACACCACTTGTTGATCAGGGATACTGCTAAGAATTTGTGGCTGGTTTGTTTGTTTTTTGGCAATCAAATATAGTCTGCCTTTGGTAAAAATGACTCACATTTCTCCTGCAAGAAAGAAACGCTCCCCCCATCGTAGGATTTGCAGAAGCCTCATCCCATTAAGGCATCAGCCTCTAAGTCCAGAGGCTTATCCATGATCTGCATCACTTCTGGCTACAGATGAGACCCCTCAGATACAGCCCTTCAGATGTGGATCCTCTTGATCCTGAGACAATGAACTTTTTAGTTATCTAGTTATCATAGATAACTATCATATATCTATATAGCATATAGCTATGATATATATACTCTATATATAACATAACTATCATATATTTTAGTTATCTAGTTATCATAGTTTTTAGTTATCATAAACAAGTTACTTCCCCATACACACCCAACGTATCATGGTGAAATAGGGAAAAGATAACCCCCCCCCAAAACTACAGAAACGATATAAACAGCATCAGCACTCCACAGCAGCTCTATCCAGGTCCGTGCTGCTAGGTGTCCCCCCACTCCTGAGCAAGGGGAGGTTCCTTGATTAGGACCCAGTTCTCTTCCTCGGGAATGGGTCACTGGTGTCTATTTCTCTACTGCTCTTGGCTCTACCCTCTGAAACATTCTTCCTTTTCCATAAGAAATGGCTTATTTTTGCTTCTAACTAATTTCCTTAGCCTAGTTCTTACTGTAAAAACTCGAGCATCCAGAGGTCTCTTTTTCTTTGAATGGTCTCTGTCTCTTTTAGGTCATACTTCTGTGCTTGTCAGTAAAACTCTCTTAAAAACATTGTGCATTTCCTAAGAATCCCGTAGGGTTCAGGCCCCTGAAACCCACAGGCAGAATTTTTTTTCAAGTCAGACATATCTTTCTCTCCTGTGGGTTGAGCATCAAGCTGCTATGAGACAGTGCCTCAGGGAGTCTTAGAGGCCCTTTTGTCCAGCTGAGAAGCGCTATGAGGCACCACGTTAAATTTTACAAAGGTCTTCACTCTGAGGCCATTTCTTGCTCTAAAATTCTTGTCCTCCAGCTGAAGAGACCGGAGAGATAAAAGATTTTCTTTTCCAGTCACGTGAGTTCTGGTTCTTCTCTATTTTCTCTAAATAATGCTTATTAACCAGATAATTCATTTTTCAGCTCATCCCTCTTTTGCAGAACCTTATATGCAGCTAGAAACACTCAGTGAACCCTTGCAACATTCCTCCTGGAGATCTTTGCAGCTAACTCCAAAGTTCACTGTGTATCTTTCATGCTGCCACAGACATCACTTTTGCCAGTTGTTTTGCTGCAGCAGAATGTGGGTTGCCTTTTTCCCTGACTGCTGTACAGTTTCCTCATCACTTCTCCAGTCTCCACAGACAGTTTGCATGCTATTTTTCTGGGTTTTGCTAATAGTTATCTCACTACTTTTCACCTGCTGTCTGGTCCCAAAGCTGATTGACTATTTTAGGTTTTTGTTATGGCAACATGCTACTTCTAGGTACCAATTTCTGTATGTTAGTTTTTGTGGCTTAAGAAACTGCTACAAATCTTAATGGCTTCAACAGCAATGATTAATTATTTCTCACAGTTGTTTCGATTGGCTGATCCATCTTCTGTTGGTGTCTCCTGGCTCATTCATGTGGCTACAGTCAGTCGGTGGGTTAGCTGTGGGCTGGGTTCAGCCGGGATTACTAAAACCCCTGGGTCTCATCCCCCTGCAGGCTAGCCCAGGCTTCTTCATATGGTTGTATCAGGGGTCTGTTACAAGAGTAATAAGCTCTTTTGCACAAGTGCTTTTCAAGCCTCTGCTTGCATTATAGTTACTGACATCTCATTAGCCAAAGCAAGTTCCAGTCCAATGGCCGCACTCCAAATTCAAGAAGTTGAGAAATAGTCTATACCTCTTGATTGGAGGACATGGAAAGAATGTTGGTTGAAAAATTTTTTTCAACTGTTCACAAAGAGTATGTACATATTTGGGGGGGAAAGAATGGGCCACATAGGAAGTCAGGTCAAGAAAGTAGGTTATGAATTGATGGTCATCACATCATGGAAATAATCTAACAATTTGGTGCTTTCATAGTTATTGTGAAGATTGTTGATGGGTTGGTTATATATATCAGTTGTCCGGTAAAAAGGCAGGCTCACATTGGACACTCTGGACACAGTTTGCCACTGACTGAGTTAGTTTTTCTTTCCTTGCTTTACTTAGTTTTGACTCTAGAGTGTTGCTGACCCACTTATAGCTTACCATTGTTAAATGCTTGGTTTTTATATAATTTCTTGGTCTGATACAACCTGTATGGGGAGAGAGAGGAATGTCAACAGCAGTATATGGAGATGACTGTGGTAAGGTTTGACCTTGTAACCATGAGGAAAGAGAAACATTTCAAAACAAAAGTGCATCATCACACAGTTCAAAGATGTTAGTAATGATTATCTGAGTCACCAATAAATTGTGTCCAATGTTCTCTCTTTAAGGAAGCAATGAAATATGTCAATGCAGTTTAGAAGAGGATTTCCAACAAAAAGGAGTGAATACTTTTCAAGTTTGAAGGGAGAAACTTTGGTTAGGTAAAAGTCACTTACACGAGAAAACCTCATGCACTGATGATGTTGGATAACTGAGATTTTTCTGCAGTCGTGTAAAAAATGCCAGCTGAAAATAATAATTTGTTTCCTTGGAGGATTAAAGAGGAGTAACCAGCCAACAGGATTAGGATCAGTGGCTTATAGGACTTTAAGAGGAAGAGGAACAGAAAAAGAAATGTAAAAATTCTGTGGGATTGTCCTTAGCTAGTATTATGAGTTGGAAAAGAAAAGTCATTAATGATTCTGAAAACTCTATTGACTTCTCTTTTTTAAAATACTCCATAAAAAAAAACTTTATATTTTTATGAAATATAAAGTTTAATTAAACTAGACTCAATGATTTATTCCCCATCATTTTTTCTTTCTACGTAGATTTCCTCTGTATTTTCCAGACAAAAGTTTGCTTCACATTCCAAGGCCAAAGCCAAATCAGAGGTAAGATACAGCAACAACTGTGTTTGTTTGTAAATGCTGATACAGATAAAACTCGTATGGATGATTTGACCCTTGAACCTGGAGCGCTCCGCTCTTTACTTTCTCCCTTAGCAAGGCCATCTGCTAGCATTCCCTCAATTGTCAATTTTATGTCCCTGACTGTAAAACTTCTACCTCCAAGTATCAGTGCTTTGGTATTTCAACAGTCTTGGGTCAGTCATAACCACAGTGAATCTTTGTTAGAAGAGAATTATCTGTGATTGCTAGTAATTTTGTGGGCTTTTGGACAGTTGTGATGAGTGACTATACCTGATTGAGTGCTCTAATAACTGAAACATTACAGTGTTGGGGAGACTGATATGAAGAGATTATTGTGGAAGAGAAGGTAATGGTTGTAATAGTGAAAAGATTTTCATGTGTTCATCCAGATCTAGGTTATTAGAAGCTAATAATTGCTTCAAATATAAAACCTCAATTAGGGAATGCTACAATCTGGATGCTTGTGTTCCCCCCAAAATTGATGTGTTGAAATCCTAACCCCCAAGGTGATGGTATTGGGAGGTGAGGTCTTTGGGAAGTGACTAGGTCATGAGGGTGGAGCCCTCATGAATGGGATTAGTGGCCCTATAAAAGAGACCCCAGAGAGCTTGCTTGCCACTTCTGCCATGTGAGGTTACCGTGAGAAGAAGGCCGAGGAAGCAGGCCTTTATGAACGAGGAAGCAGGCCTTTACCAGACAGAGAACCTGACCATGCTGGCACCCTGATTTCAGACTTCCAGCCTCCAGAACTGTGAGAAATAAATTTCCGTTGTTTATAAGCAAATTTCTGTTGCTTATAAGCCATCCAGTATGTAGTATGTTGTTACAGCAACTCAGATGGACTAAGACAGGGAGTAAGTTCCCTATAAGATTAACGATTTCAGAAACCTTTTTAGGGCGAGGTTCAGGAAAAAGAAGCTAGTGTAGCTTTGTGGTTTACAGAAGGGCTCTCAAGTCAGATTTTCTGGATTCAGATCTCAGTTCCATATTTATTAACTGTGTGACTTTAGGCAAGTTGCTTAAAACACAGGTTTTACTTATTTGAGTGAAATTATTATTTATGGATCTGAATCAACCTGGCTGGGAAAGTACACTCCTTGCCCTTTAAGGGTCGTGTTACTATGGTGTGTCCTAAAAAGTAACCGCTAAATTACTGTGACACAGGACCTATGGGATTTCCTGGCCCCTACTGCAGGTCTGTGGTGGTAATGGGTAGGAGTGACCGGGCAAGGTGGTCGAGAAAGGTGTTTTTAGGGTGATCCTGTAGGGCTGTACAAGTTGTGTTCAGCACAAGGATGAGTGGGGGCTGGAAACCTGTCCCATGCCCAGATTATCAGTCCCTGTGCCCTGGAGCAGGGCTGCATCCACCCAGAGAAGGTCATATGGCAGATGTCATATGGTCCCTATACAAGGGCTCATCAAGGCACCATATGGACCAGTGGTGGACCTAGGCATAAAGACACATTCTGATTTGTAATCATCATTTTCTTTTAACAAGATTTTTTAAATTGGTATAAAATCAGGATATAGGAGATAGAGATTATAAAATCTGAAAATCAAAATGTGGGTGCTACATTTCTTGTTTTTTGTGGGATTTTTTTTTTTTGGCCACACCCTGAGGCATGCAGGATCTTAGTTCCCCAACCAGGGATTGAACCTGTGCCCCCTGCAGTGGAAGCACGGAGCCTTAATCACTGGACTGCCAGGGAAGTCCCTGGGTGCTACGTTTCAAGTCACTGCTTGAAAGTGCTCATTTGGAGCATATGTCTGGGGGCAGAATCTTTTTAGTTTTACCAGTAATTGAATCCTCTGTGTGTTTATATGTGTGTGTATGTGTGTGTCTAAATGTGTACTTTAGTTTCTGTTGAAACAAGAATCCTAAACTTTCTGGACTCACATTACATAGGAGTAGTCTCTAAAACATCTCTTCATTGTAAATACAGAAAGGAAAGCTCTTCCCTGCTTTTGGATTCCTTCCCCTCCTGTAATCTATAAGTTGATCTCCATAATAAACCTCATATGATTTGTATATCCACTGCTCCGCATTGTATGTCCCTGTGTCTGAAGTTTCTCACATATTGCTGCGAAACAGGGATAGGTTTTTATTTTTTCCTGGTAGTAGGCAAAATTTACTCAGTATAGGTATTGCTTAAGGTATTATAATGTATGTATTATATAAAGATCTCTTTTAAACTTAATTCTCTCTTTAAAGACCTTATCTCCAAATAGAATTATATTCTGAAGTACTGGGATTAGGGCTTCAACATATGAATTTCTGGTGGACAGGAGGGGGCTGGGGGCAACTTAGCCCGAAACTATGTACGAACAGTTTTTTTCTTGTTCTCCTTAAAATAAGTCGGCACAAAGCCTCTCTTTTATGATCAGAGATACGACTATGTGTTGTTGTTTATAACTGGTTCCCTTAGAAGCAAGTAAGGAATAATGCTTTCATTGGTTATTCCTTGTAGCACCCAGCATGTTGCGTTGTTTAGGTAGTCATAACTCCCACTCATTGATCTTCTGAGGTAGGTAGAAACCTATTTTCTGAATCTTCCTTTCCCTATCTTTCTGAATCCTTCCGTATCAGTTGTTTGCTTATCAAAACTGCCCCAACCTGGGGACTATTATCATTCAGTATTGCATGATGTTTATGAATAAAAAGCTGCTATGGTAAGTATCTATGGAATGGGTCACAAATTTGAATGTGCATTAAAATCACCCATAGGTCATCCTAGACCCTCTGAATCAGAACCTCCATGGTCTCAGCCATCTGTAATGTTTGTGGCTCTCCAAAAGTTGCTGTTGCGTCCTAAAGTCTGAGAGTCACTGAGCTACCATCATCTGTCTCTTTATTTTCTCTTACATTAAATCATATTGCCCAACGAAAGAAGGCTTACATAATTTCCCCAACTCCCCTATGGGATTCAGGTCTCAGGACAGATGACATACGTGCCTGAAAAGAAAATTAGAAAACAGAAGCAGATTTCTGGTAGCTGGTTGTAAATTTTCTTTTAAATTCTTCATCTCCATGTGAATCAAAGCAGGGTTTATTTTAACAACTTTATGAATACAATTTACCAAAGTTTATTACATTATCCTTTATCATAATGAGATAGGAAAGTCAACAGAATTGTTTGACTTTTCTTTCTCATTTGCCACAGTTCCCTTTTTCAGATATCACCATATAGAACTAGGCTGTTGAGTGTGTAGCTTATTTTGATGTTCTTTCTATGCCTACTTCTATATTTTGGTATAACTACAGTAAGGAGTACATTTTAACCTTTTTTTTTGTTTTAACATCTTTATTGGAGTATAATTGCTTTACAGTGGTGTGTTAGTTTCTGTTTTATAACAAAGTGAATCAGCTATACATATACATATATCCCCATATTTCCTCCCTCTTGCGTCTTCCTCCCACCCTCCGTATCCCACCTCACTAGGTGGTCACAAAGCATCGAGCTGATCTCCCTGTGCTATGTGGCTGCTTCCCACTAGCTATCTGTTTTACATTTGGTAGTGTATATATGTCAATGCTGCTCTCTCACTTCGTCCCAGCTTACCCTTCCCCCTCCCCGTGTCCTCAAGTCCATTCTCTACGTCTGCGTCTTTATTCCTGTCCTGCCCCTAGGTTCTTCATAACCTTTTTTCTTTTTTTTTTTTAGATTCCATATGTATGTGTTAGCATACAGTATTTATTTTTCTCCTTCTGACTTATTTCACTTTGTATGAAAGTCTCTAGGGCCATCCGCCTCACTACAAATAACTCAATTTTGTTTCCTTTTATGGCTGAGTAATATTCCATTGTATATAAGTGCCACATCTTCTTTATCCATTCATCAGTTGATGAACACTTAGGTTGCTTCCATGTCCTGGCTACTGTAAATAGAACTGCAATGAACATTGTGGTACATGTCTCTTTTTGAATTATGGTTTTTCAGGGATATGCCCAGTAGTGGGATTGCTGGGTCGTATGGGAGTTCTATTTTTAGTTTTTTAAAGAACCTCCATACTGTTCTCCATAGTGGCTGTATCAATTTACATTCCCACCAACGGTGCAAGAGGGTTCCCTTTTCTCCACACCCTCTCCAGCATTTTTTGTTTCTAGATTTTTTGATGGCCATTCTGACTGGTGTGAGGTGATACCTCATTACAGTTTTGATTTGCATTTCTCTAATGATTAATGATGTTGAGCATTCTTTCATGTGTTTGTTGGCAGTCTGTATATCTTCTTTGGAGAAATGTCTATTTAGGTCTTCTGCCCATTTTTTGGATTGTGTTGTTGTTTTTTTTTGTTATTGAGCTGCATGAGCTGCTTGTAAATTTTGGAGATTAATCCTTTGTCAATTGCTTCATTTGCAAATATTTTCTCCCATTCTGAGGGTGGTCATTTGGTCTTGTTTATGGTTTCCTTTGCTGTGCAAAAGCTTTTAAGTTTCATTAGGTCCCATTTGTTTATTCTTGTTTTTATTTCCATTTCTCTAGGAGGTGGGTCAAAATGTATCTTGCTGTGATTTATGTCATAGAGTGTTCTGCCTATTTTTTCCTCTAAGAGTTTTATAGTGTCTGGCCTTACATTTAGGTCTTTAATCCATTTTGAGTTTATTTTTGTGTATGGTGTTACGGAGTGTTCTAATTTCATTCTTTCACATGTAGCTGTCCAGTTTTCCCAGCACCACTTATTGAAGAGGCTGTCTTTTCTCCATTGTATATTCTTGCCTCCTTTATCAAAAATAAGGTGACCATATGTGCATGGGCTTATCTCTGGGTTTTCTATCCTGTTCCATTGATCTATATTTCTGTTTTTGTGCCAGTACCATACTGTCTTGATGGCTGTAGCATTGTAGTATAGTCTGAAATCGGGGAGCCTGATTCCTCCAGCTCCATTTTTCGTTCTCAAGATTGCTTTGGCTATTTGGGGTCTTTTGTGTTTCCATACAAATTGTGAATTTTTTTTTCTAGTTCTGTGAAAAATGTCATTGGTGATTTGATAGGGATTGCATTGAACCTGTAGATTGCTTTGGGTAGTAGAGTCATTTTCACAATGTTGATTCTTCTGATGCATGAACATGGTATATCTCTCCGTTTGTATCATCTTTAATTTCTTTCAGCAGTGTCTTATAGTTTTCTGCATACAGGTCTTTTGTCTCCTTAGGTAGGTTTATTCTTAGGTATTTTATTCTTTTTGTCATAGTGGTAAATGGGAGTGTTTCCTTAATTTTTCTTTCAGATTTTTCAGCATTAGTGTATAGGAATGCAAGAGATTTCTGTGCATTAATTTTGTATCCTGCTACTTTACCCAATTCATTGATTAGCTCTAGTAGTTTTCTGGTAGTATCTTTAGGATTCTCTATGTATAGTATCATGTCATATGCAAACAGTGACAGCTTTACTTCTGTTCCGATTTGGATTCCTTTTATTTCTTTTTTTTCTCTGACTGCTGTGGCTAAAACTTCCAAAACTATGTTGAATAATAGTGGTGAGAGTGGACAGCCTTGTCTTGTTCCTGATCTTAGAGGAAATGGCTTCAGTTTTTCACCATTGAGAACGATGTTGGCTGTGGATTTGTCATATATGGCCTTTATTATGTGGAGGTAAGTTCCCTCTCTGCCTACTTTCTGGAGGGTTTTTACCATAAATGGGTGTTGAATTTTGTCAAAAGCTTTTTCTTCGTCTATTGAGATGATCATATGGTTTTTCTCCTTCAATTTGTTAATATGGTTTATCACATTGATTGAGTTACATATATTGAAAAATCCTTGCATTCCTGGGATAAGCCCCAGTTGATCATGGTGTATGATCCTTTTAATGTGCTGTTGGATTCTGTTTGCTAGTATTTTGCTGAGGATTTTTGCATCTATGTTCATCAGTGATATTGGCCTGTAGTTTTCTTTCTTTGTGACATCTTTGTCTGGTTTTGGTATCAGGGTGATGGTGGCCTCGTAGAATGAGTTTGGGTGTGTTCCTCCCTCTGCTATATTTTGGAAAAGTTTGAGAAGGATAGGTGTTAGCTCTTCTCTAAATGTTTGGTAGAATTCACCTGTGAAGCCATATGGTTCTGGGCTTTTGTTTCTTGGAAGATTTTTAATCACAGTCTCAATTTCAGTGCTTGTGATTGGTCTGTTTATGTTTTCTATTTCTTCCTGGTTCAGTCTTGGGAAGTTGTGCTTTTCTAAGAATTTGTCCATTTTTTTCAGGTTGTCCATTTTATTGGCATATAGTTGCTTGTAGTAATCTCTCATGATCCTTTGTATTTCTGCAGTGTCAGTTATTACTTCTCCTTTTTCGTTTCTAATTCTGTTGATTTTTCTCCCTTTTTTTCTTGGTGAGTCTGGCTAATGGTTTATCAATTTTGTTTATCTTCTCAAAGAACCAGCTATTAGTTTTACTGATCTTGGCTATCATTTCCTTCATTTCTTTTTCATTTATTTCTGCTCTGATCTTTATGATTTCTTTCCTTCTGCTAACTTCGGGGTTTTTTTGTTCTTCTTTCTCTAATTGCTTTAGGTGTAAGGTTAGGTTGTTTATTTGAGATGTTTCTGGTTTCTTGAAGTAGGATTGTATTGCTATAAAATTCCCTCTTAGAACTGCTTTTGCTGCATCCCATAGGTTTTGGGTCATCGTGTTTTCATTGTCATTTGTTTGTAGGTACTTTTTGATTTCCTCTTTGATTTCTTCAGTGAGCTTTTGGTTATTTAGTAGTGTATTGTTTAGCCTCCATGTGTTTGTATTTTTTACAGATTTTTTTCCTGGAATTGATATCTAGTCTCATAGCGTTGTTGTCGGAAGAGATACTTGATACGATTTCAATTTTCTTAAATTTACCAAGGCTTGATATGTGACCCAAGATATGATCTATCCTGGAGAATGTTCCATGAGAACTTGAGAAGAAAGTATATTCTGTTGCTTTTGGATAGAATGTTCTATAAATATCAATTAAGTCCATCTTGTTTAATGTATCATTTAAAGCTTGTGTTTCCTTATGTATTTTCATTTTGGATGATCTGTCCATTGGTGAAAGTGGGGTGTGTTAAAGTCCCCTACTATGATTCTCTGTTGATTTCCCCTTTTATGGCTGTTAGCATTGCCTTATGTATTGAGGTGCTCCTGTGTTGGGTGCATAAATATTTATAATTGTTATAGCTTCTTCTTGGATTGATCCCTTGATTATTATGTAGTGTCCTTCTTTGTCTCTGGTAATAGTCTTTATTTTAAAGTCTATTTTGTCTGATATGAGAATTGCTACTCCAGCTTTCTTTTGATTTCCATTTGCATGGAATACCTCTTTTCATCCCCTCACTTTCAGTCTGTGTGTATCCCTAGGTCTGAAGTGGTTCTCTTCTAGACAGCATATATATACGGGTCTTGTTTTTGTATCCATTGAGCCAGTCTGTGTCTTTTGGTGGGAGCATTTAATCCATTTACATTTAAGGTAATTATCGATATGTATGTTCCTATTACCATTTTCTTAATTGTTTTGGGTTTGTTATTGTAGGTCTTTTCCTTCTCTTGTGTTTCCTGCCTAGGGAAGTTCCTTTAGCATTTGTAAAGCTGGTTTGGTGGTGCTGAATTCTCTTAGCTTTTGCTTGTCTCTAAAGGTTTTAATTTCTCCATTGAATCTCAGTGAGATCCTTGCTGGGTAGACTAATCTTGGTTGTAGGTTTTTCCGTTTCATCATTTTAAATATGTCTTGCCACTCCCTTCTGGCTTGCAGAGTTTCTGCTGAAAGATCAGCTGTTAACCTTATGGGGATTCTCTTGTATGTTATTTTTTGTTTTTCCCTTACTGCTTTTAATATTTTTTCTTTGTATTTAATTTTTGATAGTCTGATTAATATGTGTCTTGGCGTATTTCTCCTTGGATTTATCCTGTATTGGACTCTTTGTGCTTCCTGGACTTGATTGACTATTCCCTTTCTCATATTAGGGAAGTTTCCAACTATAATCTCTTCAAATATTTTCTCAGTCCCTTTCTTTTTCTCTTCTTCTTCTGGGACCCCTATAATTCAAATGTTGGTGCATTTAATATTGTCCCAGAGGTCTCTGAGATGTTCCTCAATTCTTTTCATTCTTTTTTCTTTATTCTGCTCTGAAGTGGTTATTTCCACTATTTTATCTTCCAGGTCACATATCCGTTCTTCTGCCTCAGTTATTCTGCTATTGATTCCTTCTAGAGTATTTTTAATTTCATTTACTGTGTTGTTCATCATTGTTTGTTTGCTCTTTAGTTCTTCTAGGCCCTTGTGAAACGTTTCTTGTATTTTCTCCATTCTATTTCCAAGATTTTGGATCATCTTTACTGTCATTACTCTGAATTCTTTTTCAGGTAGACTGCGTATTTCCTCTTCATTTGTTAGGTCTGGTGGGTTTTTACCTTGCTTCTTCATCTGCTGTGTGTTTCTCTGTGTTCTCATTTTGCTTAACTTACTGTGTTTGGGGTCTCCTTTTCGCAGGTTGCAGGTTCGTAGTTCCCGTTGTTTTTGGTGTCTGCCCACAGTATCTAAAGTTGGTTCAGTGGGTTGTGTAGGTTTCCTGGTGGAGGCAACTAGTGCCTGTGTTCTGGTGGATGAGGTTGGATCTTGTCTTTCTGGTGGGCAGGACCGCATATGGTGGTGTGTTTCAGGGTGTCTGTGACCTTCTTATGATTTTAGGCAGCCTCTCTGCTAATGGGTGGGGTTGTGTTCCTGTCTCACTAGTTGTTTGGCATAGGGTGTCCAGCACTGTAGCTTGCTGGTCGTTGAGTTGAGCTGGGTCTTAGCGTTGAGATGGAGATCTCTGGGAGAGCTTTCGCCAATTGATATTACATGGAGCCGGGAGGTCTCTGGTGGACCAGTGTCCTGAACTTGGCTCTCCCACCTCAGAGGTGCAGGCCTGACACCCGGCTGGAGCACCAAGACCCTGTCAGCCACATGGCTCAGAAGAAAAGGGAGAAAAAAGGAAAGAAAAAGAGAAAGTATAAAGAAATAAAGTTTTTAAAATAAAAAAAATTTTAATTATTAAAAATAAAAAATTTTTAAAGTAAAAAAAAAAAGAAAAAAGGAAGAAGAGGGCAACCAAACCAAGAAACAGATCCATCAATGATAACAAGTGCTAAACACTATATTAAAAAAAAACAAAATAATAATGGACAGACAGAACCCTAGGACAAACGGTAAAAGCAAAGCTATACAGACAAAATCACACAAAGAAGCATACCCATACACACTCACAAAACGAGAAAAAGAAAATAAATATATATATCTATATATGAAAGAAAAAGGAAGACAGCAACCAAATCAATAAATCTACCAATGATAATAAACGCTAAATACTAAACTAAGATAAACATAAACCCAGAAACCAGTCAGTCGTATACAGCAAACCCCAAGTCTACAGTTGCTCCCAAAGTCCATCGCCTCAATTTTGCAATGATTCGTTGTCTATTCAGGTATTCCACAGATGCAGGTACATCAAGTTGATTGTGGAGATTCAATCCGCTGCTCCTGAGGCTGCTGGGAGAGATTTCCCTTTCTCTTCTTCGTTCGCACAGCTCCCGGGGCTCAGCTTTGGATTTGGACCCGCCTCTGCGTGTAGGTCGCCTGAGGGCATCTGTTCTTTGCTCAGACAGGACGGGGTTAAAGGAGCAGCTGATTCAGGGGCTCTGGCTCACTCAGGCCGGGGGGAGGGAGGGGTACGGAAGCGGGGCGCACCTGCGGCGGCAGAGGCCGGCGTGATGTTGCACCAGCCTGAGGCACGCCGTGCGTTCTCCCGGGGAAGTTGTCCCTGGATCCCGGGACCTTGGCAGTGGCGGGCTGCACAGTCTCCCGGGAGGGGAGGTATGGATAGTGACCTGTGCTGGCACACAGGCTTCTTGGTGGCGGCAGCAGCAGCCTTAGCGTCTCATGCCCGTCTCTGGGGTCCGCGCTGATAGCCGTGGCTCGCGCCCGTCCCTGGAGCTCGTTTAGGTGGTGCTCTGAATCCCCTCTCCTCGCTCACCCCGAAACAATGGTTTCTTGCCTCTTCAGCAGGTCCAGACTTTCTCCCAGACTCCCTCCCGGCTAGCCGCGGTTCACTAAACCCTTCAGGCTGTGTTCATGCCGCCAACCCCAGTCCTCTCCCTGCGCTCCGCCCAAAGCCCGAGCCTCAGCTCCCAGCCCCGCCCGCCCCGGCGGGTGAGCAGACAAGCCTCTCGGGCTGGTGAGTGCCGGTTGGCCCTGATCCTCTGTGAGGGAGTCTCTCCGCATTGTCCTCCGCACCCCTGTTGCTGCGCTGTCCTCCGCGGCTCCAAAGCTTACCCCCCTCCGCCACCCACAGTCTCCGCCCGCGAAGGGTCTTCCTAGTGTGTGGACACCTTTCCTCCTTCACAGCTCCGTCCCACTGGTGCAGGTCCCATCCCTATTCTTTTGTCTCTGTTTTTCCTTTTTTCTTTTGCCCTACCCAGGTACGTGGGGGATTTCTTACCTTTTGGGAGGTCTGAGGTCTTCTGCCAGCGCTCAGTAGGTGTTCTGTAGGAGTTGTTCCACGTGTAGGTGTATTTCTGATGTATTTGTGGGGAGGAAGGTGATCTCCACGTCTTACTCCTCTGCCATCTTGAAGGTCTCCCCCATTTTAACCTTTTGGGGAACATTTTTAGAAGCCTCTTGGTTGACTTTTTTCTGTTGTAGTTTTCCTAATGTTTCCTCCTTGGCAACCAGGAAACCTTCTAGATCAGTGGGACCAACTCATTTGGGGCTGGGCTGGGCCAGAAAAGGTGGGCCGGAAGGCAAGGTAAAGGCTACTTTCTTGTCTACACCTGCAGAGAGAATCTTGAGTTCCCCACACCCTTCCTGACTCTCTCCTTACCAGATTATGGACTTGAGCCTTCAAGTGAGCTTAGACCTTCACCTGATTTAGGACCCATGGCTTCATGTTGTTAGGTCTTGAGAAGGGGTGACTGCCTCTGACTATATTCTTCCAAGGCCATTTTCTATATGATTGCAGTGCACTTTGCTCTTCATATTATGAATGAAATAATCCCCCCAAGTAGCTTTTTCGGGGCTTTAGGATAGTAATACAGAGCCTGGGACCTGTCTAGGAGTAGTGGGAGACCAACAAGCAGGCTCCTAATGTTCTGGTGTGTGGTGCTTCCCCTTAACCACCCTTACCTTCCATGATAGTGCCTCCCAAGCCTTCCTTGCATCCATCACCATTTCTTGCCTTGTTCATCAAAATTTATCCATTCTCTGTCCTATCCCCTTGTTTCAGAGTAGAATATATTGGATACTAACATAAGCAGATAAATACAGCTCAACTTGATGCTAGTCAACTAATGTACTTTCCCCATGTCATATAAGGTGATAACCTGATTGCAATGCATGCACCTTAAAGAAGGACTTTAAAAAGTTAGTCCTTTACATATATACACTACCAAATGTAGAATAGATAGCTAGTGGGAAGCAGCCGCATGGCACAGGGAGGTCAGCTCGGTGCTTTGTGACCACCTAGAGGGGTGGGATAGGGAGGGTGGGAGGGAGACACAAGAGGGAGGGGATATGGGGATATGTGTACATGTATAGCTGATTCACTTTGTTATACAGCAGAAACTAACACAACATTGTAAAGCAATTACACTCCAATAATGATGTTAAAAAAATAATGCAACAAATATTTCACTTTCACATTTTTCAATAAAAAAAGAAGTTAGTCCTTTAAACAAATATTTATAGTTTTCTGGGGCTTCATTTAATTAATAAATCTATATGGAAATTATAAAAATGTTGGAAAATACAGAATAGCACAAGGAAGTAATTAAAACCATTTATAATTCCACAATTTGAAGAAAACTACATCTTGATGTGTATTATTCAAGTCTTTATTTCAGGATGTATGCACGGTAGCACTGCTCATTCTCTTCCCTTTACATAGTTTTTCTACCCAAAATGGTATTTACACTTTTCATCCCATTATAGCCTTCTAAACTCTGTGATTATGTGGCAGTCAATAGCTCATTTTTGCGCCTTTAAATCGTTTTTGAATTTCTGTGAAAACTGTGGTGATGAAAATATTTACAGCAGTGAGCTTCACATACCCCTGCATATATCCTTAGAATAAATGTACTTAAGACAAAACAAATACACATTTTAAAAGCTTTTATACATACTATTAAACTGCCCTCAAAAAGGTTCTATCAATTTGCCCTCCTATAAGCATTTTTTTCAGTGTTCACAGAATTCTCTTTTAAATCATTATCTAAAAAAATTTCTGCCAGCTTAGGGGGCAAAAAGAAATCTCAGTGGTTGAATTTGCATTTCCTTGTTTTGATAGTGAAGTCCCTCATGCTCACCTTTATACACCTGCTGGAGATAGTTGACTGTAGTGGTTAAGTGGGGCTACTCTAGAGCCGGACTCTTCACTTACCAGGGACCTTGGGTACGTTCCTTAACCTCCTTAAACTCACTTACCAGCTCTGATAATGACAACACCTACTTCATGAAGTCTGTATGAAGACTAAAGAGGGTAGCACATGAAAAGGGCTTAGAACATGTTTACTGGCATTACAGTAAGTACCTGATACATATTAACTATCCCTGTGTTCGCTGGCATTTATAGTTCTTCTTATATGAATTGCCTTTTCATCGTCTTTGTTTGGGCAAGTGGTTTTTTTGTTTTGGGGAGGCAGATGTTTTTAATATTGATACATTAAGTAAGTTAACCCATTATCTGCCATATATTGAAATCCCCCCCCAACTTGTGGTGTGTCTTTAAATTTTGTTCAAAATGAGGAAATATTTGGATATCAGGCAGTTCAGGCCAGGGAAGGCATAGTTTTGGTCCAGCCTGGGTCTTTTTTCTGCCTCTCAGTTGTGCTTCTAGGAGTCACCTTCCCCATCACTGAGAAAGTCCAGTATTGATTTTTGTCACTAGAAAGCAGAAATGGCCTTTTAAGCAGGATAACTTGTATTAAAAATCACCGCTATGGAATAAAACCTTGCTTAATTTATGTAAATAATGACTATGGCAGACAAGAACCTGTGGTTAGTATTTCACCATTTTCCATTTATCACTAAATCCAACTTGTCAGCATTCCATTAGTGGGGCGGTAAAATTAATTACTTCAACTTGAGAGAAGCTTCTAATTTGAGAGCAAGATCCCTGATAGATTGAGTAGCCATTAAATGCTGCTATTGACATTTTCCCTCTCTTTTCTGCAAATTATATAGTAGAAAGAAATCTTTCTAGCCACGAAATCTTATATAAAAGGGCAAAATGTTTATTATTTTGACATCTGTACATGCTATTAAAAATGAAAGTTTTTACTTCATTGGAAAAAATATGGACATAGAGAACACGGTTGTGCCTTGCTAAGCAGGGAACTGATCAGAACCACTCTTACAAAACCATGGAAATTCTGTTTGAGCTGCCAACTCGTTTCAAGAAGCCATTAAAAGTGGGCAAATATTGCTGCTCTGTGATGGATAAATGGGAGTTACATTACTGCTACAGGGCTTGTGTACGATTGAAAGTTTCCATATAAAACTTTTTTTTAAGTTTTGTTAATGATACACTACTAGGGACCTCGGGAAAAGCTGAACATCTTTCACTTCTGATTCTTCATCTGGCTTGTGCTATGTGATTCCCACCTAGATAAATATCTTCTTTCTGCTCACCTCTCCTACTTACTAAAATCGCATAAAACACTTAACTATTTCTCTATCTCTTTTACTCTTAATATCTTCCAGTAGAATATATTTTGGGGGTTTTCCCCCAAATATTTTTAAGCACTGAGTATCAAACAGACATTCAAACTCTGAAGTATGTACAGGTGATATTAGGCAGAAGAGCAAGGAGATTTCAGCTTCCACCAAATTTTATACTTCCTTTTTAAATTTTTGTCTTTGTTCATTTTGTTGTTTTACTTTAAGCATGTTTTATTCTTATAACATTTTTAAGATAAAAAATTAAACGATGATTTCTATCACTAAAAAAATATTCTTGGGCTTCCCTGGTGGCACAGTGGTTGAGAGTCCGCCTGCCGATGCAGGGGACACGGGTTCGCACCCCGGTCCGGGAAGATCCTACATGCCGCGGAGCGGCTGGGCCCGTGAGCCATGGCCGTTGAGCCTGCGCGTCCGGAGCGTGTGCTCCGCAACGGGAGAGGCCATAGCAGTGAGAGGCCCGCGTACCGCAAAAAAAAAAAAAAGTCTTATGATGTACAGGATGCTCACCACTGCTGAAATAGACACAGGATAGACAACACTTAGAGTTGGCCCCAAAGCCTTGTAAATTGACTGGCCTTAATTAACAATCATTATCCTTGCAAGTCTTTTCTTATTTTTCTTTTCTCTGGTGTGCTTTGATTTGCGATTATTGGAGAACTGTAAAGCAAGAAAAAGAGTTGGATTCCCAATGCAATCTAAAATTTGAAATTGCTGATTGAGTTCCGGGCACCTCCGCTATTGCACTGAGATACTACAAGCTATAAAATACAAGTGTGTTCGTGACTCTCAGTCATATTAGTCCTTTACTCATAAGCAAAATGTTATGAAACATTTAGCTCCTTTAGTGCATTTCTTACCTACACCCAGGAGTAAAGAATTGGGAGTGCTGAGCAGTGAGCAGAAGGTTTCTTTATTTCAATCTTTAATTCCCTCAATGCAAATATCTGACTCTCAGTTAATTAAGTTCTGAGGAATTTAACCTCAGTATCTCTATTTACAGGCATAATGAAGGACCGGCTAGTAGAACTTGTGGAGTTAACCAAGCGGTATGAACAGCAGTTCCCAGACAAGGACAATGAATTTGACTCGCCCCCCGAGGATATCGTGTTCGAGACGGACCACATCCTGGAATCCTTGTACCGAGACATCCAGGACCTTCAGGATGAAAACCAGCAGCTAACTTACGACGTGAAGCGGCTGGGAAAGCAGAATACCCGCTTCCTCACGTCCATGAGGCGCCTCAGCAGCATCAAGCGGGACACCAACTCGATTGCCAAGGACATCAAGGCCCGGGGCGAGAGCATCCACCGCAAGCTGAGCGCCATGAAGGCGCTGAGCGAGGTCGCCGAGGCCCAGCACGGCACGCACTCGGCCGTGGCGCGCATCGCGCGCGCACAGTACAGCGCTCTCACCCGCCCGTTCCAGGCCGCCATGCTCGAGTACAACCAGGCCGAGATGAAGCAGCGCGAAAACTGCAAGATCCGCATCCAGCGCCAGCTGGAGATCATGGGCAAGGACGTGTCGGGCGACCAGATCGAGGACATGTTCGAACAAGGCAAGTGGGACGTGTTCTCAGAGAACCTGCTGGCTGACGTGAAGGGCGCGCGAGCGGCCCTCAACGAGATCGAGAACCGCCACCGTGAGATGCTGCGGCTGGAGAGCCGCATCCGCGACCTGCACGACCTCTTCCTGCAGATGGCCATGCTGGTGGAGCAGCAGGCTGACACCCTGGACGTCATCGAGTTCAACGTGCAGAAGACCCTCGACTACACCGGCCAGGCCAAGGTGCAGGTGAGCAAGGCCGTGCAGTACAAGAAGAAGAACCCCTGCCGGACCGTCTGCTGCTTCTGCTGCCCCTGCCTCAACTAGCAGAAGGCCCAGGCCGCCACACCCCATCCCCAGCAGGAATGGGAGGGGAAGCACACTGGGAAAGATTTTGAGGCTGTCTGCACTGGGGTGAGTTGCCCTAATCCCTAGGGACCTCAGTCTTTAGAGAAGGAAAAAACTCGGTCCCAGAATTCCAGTCCAGCTCGTACTTGGAAAGAGAGTTGATCCCACCCGCTGTTTCATCTGTAAGGACAGATGCCTACTGAAGTTTTGTGAGGTCATTATATGGCACATAGCACCCTTGCCTCTTAAAGGAAGCCAAATAAGGAACTGACGTGGTAGCGTACTCTACGGTAGATGTCCAAGGCATGTTTGTACATGGACCTCTAGGAGGAAGTCAGTCCTGCATCGGCTCACAGTATGAACTCCTTATCAAGGCTTCATTTACCCTATCCTGAAAGTATCTCTGTTGTGTTCATTTTTGAGTGAACTGATCTTGGGAAAAACTGCACATCTGCCATTTCTGATTCTTCATCTGGTTTACGCTATGTGATTCCCGCCTGGATGTATATCTTCTTTCTGCTCACCTCCTCTACTTATTAAAATTACATTTAACACTTACTATTATTTCCTTACCTCTTACTTTTAATATCTTCCATCAGAATGTAATTTGGGATTTTTTTTTTCCAAAGAGTTTTAAGCACTGAGTATTGAACAGGCACTCAAATTGAAGTATGTTTGTCACATTATATATATTTTTCATAAATAAAAATAATTTAAAATTTATCTTTGTACTTGATTATTACAAATGCACATATATGTAAATGTAAACTACCAATATTTACTAATGCATGTACATAATGACCAGTTGGTTTAACTTCACTTTTGTAAATATGGTATATAAACATCCATGAAACATTTTTACTGGTTGTTGGTGTTGGTTTGCTTGTTATGAGTTTATCTCACTCTGATCTGCATCTCCATAGTCCAGTTTGGGTCAAAACTTTATTTTGAACAACTCTGTGTTGGTTACAATGGTAAAGAACAGGTGTCAAATGCTGAAAATGCATACGGAACTAGAAATATTAAAAAACAGTCTTAGAAATAATTACTTTTGTTTTACTGTGGCCCATTCTTTTCATGCATGGCAATGTAGTAATTTAAAATAAAATAATTCTGGTCACGTTAGTTTAATATACATTACATTATAAACATCCCGTTTATGCATTTGTGTGTTGACCATTTAAATCTTAGTCTGCGTTTTCAATTACTCTTTTAAAAAATTTTCTACTACCTGCTTGAGGCTTCAACAACTGGATGGAACTCTGAGTGGCGGGGGGTGAAAAATAATTCACATGGGGTATGTTGCTTTCTCTCCTGAGTTATTTATAATAGTTTAGCAAAATCATCATGTTTTGGAGATTTGGTTTCATTTGCAAGCTTTGTAATGCCCTTACCTGCACTTACCATGTTTCCTGTCTTTCTTTTGAGTCAACTATTAACTCTTTCTACTTATTTAATAAAAGAGAGAGTTTATTCAGTGGTCATTATTCTCGCATCCTTCAGACAGTGAACTTTTAAAAGGAGTAAAAAGAAGAGTATGTGAACTCTTTGGAACTCACTGACTAATCTGCTTATGACCATGGCATCTAGCCCTGCTCCTAATTTTAATTTCATGGTTAAATATGAGAATCGTGGAAACCAAGTCCCACTGGGCTCTTCTCAGATTTCTCCCAATTCTTTCTCAGCTAACTCCAGGGATAGGTTTCACCTATGACCTAATTAACTTTCTCTAAAAAAAAAAGTCTTCACACAGCTCCATTGCTATGTCTTTCATGGTAGGGAAGAGATATTGGAAATACAGGCCACCAGCTAGTTTCCATAAGAGAGAATAGTTCATGAATTCAACCCATAAAGCAGTTTCTTCGTTTGGAATCATTCATAAAATGATTGCTGGCTGTATGTATTTTTTAATTCCCCACATTTCACATTGGAGAATTAGGTAAAAACTTCACTTTAGTGTACTAAGAGATTAGTGTACTGCTGTTTATTGAAAAGGCAAGAATTTTTCTTCCTGGTTTTTAGTAATTGTCTGGGTGTGGCATAGTGGTTAAGAACACAGATTCAGGACCCTACTCTCTGGGTTCAAAACATGACTTTGCCATATACCAACTATATAATTTGGGCACGTTACTTAACCTCCCTGTGCCTCAGTTTCCTCATCTGTAAAATGGATATAATAGGACCTACCTCATAGAGTTGTTGGAAGAAATAAATGACTAAATATGTAAAAGCACTTAGGACAGTGCCTGGCACATGCTAAGTGCTATGTTCATTATTGCATAACTTTCTTGTAGACTGAGAGAGCTGCTAGTAATTAAATTAATAGTTACTAACTTCTGAGGAAAAGTAAATATTCTTCTGTTAATAGTCTTTAATAAAATAGAATTAAAAAACCCAAGACCCTATCTTCTTTGAATATTACGGTTTTAAAATTTTTTTACAATGAAAGAATTGTTTTCACAGTGGCATTTCATTCCTTATATCCAAGCATGTTATGAAGATGAAATTGGATGTTCCACTCAAAAAATAGTTAATCAGGAAGCAGCTGTTCTGCTCAATTTGGCAAGTGTTTTCCCCTAATTCTTTCTAAGCTATGAGTCAAAAAGTCCCAGAAGAAGTTCAGCTGTGGAGGCCAGGTCACAATAGACTAAAGGAAAGGGATCAGTTGGCTTTTCCCATATCCTGCCCTGTTTCCCAGAAGCCCTTCCTAGCTCTGACTGTGGTGCCAAGAAGTGGGTGAAATGCTGGCTTTTTCCTTAGGAAAGGGTGCTCCAGTGCCACCACGAGGTGTTGTAGAGTTGGGTTCACCTGATCCTGTGACGCTCATTTGGCAAACTCTGCAAGTTGACTCTGGGTAAGAAGACTGTGGCAAATGTGCAAATTTCATACACTAATGTCACTTACGTACAAAATGAAAGAACCAATCACAAAGAACAATAGGTCCTTCAGGGGCTGAAGGTGGAAATCTTTTAAAGCTATTTTAACATATGCAGTGACTCCTAACTAGCCAAATGCCAAACCCTGCAGTCACAGCCACAGACTATAGGTGGTGACAACTCCAGAAATATCAAAAATAGGAAAGATGCTCACCTAGGATGCATTGTTATCCAGGATAGTAAGAGTTAGAATTTATAAAAAGCTGATCAGGGGACTTCCATGGGCGCAGTGGTTAAGAATCCGCCTGCCAATGCAGGGGACCCGGGTTCGAGCCCTGGGCCAGGAAGATCCCACAGGCCACGCGGAGCAACTACGCCCATGTGCCACAACTACTGCGCCTGCTCTCTAGAGCCCACGAGCCACAACTACTGAGCCCACGTGCCACAGCTACTGAAGCCCATGCGCCTAGAGCCCATGCTCCACAACAAGAGAAGCCACCGCAATGAGAAGCCCGCGCACCACAACGAAGAGTGGCCCCTGCACACTGCAACTAGGGAAAGCCCGTGCACAGCAACAGACCCAACTCAGCCATAAATAAATAAATAAATAAAAAGCCGATCAATAATATGAAAATGTTTGAACTGTGACATCACAAGAGTAAGTTTGTGGCCTTTCAAGATAACAACTTGTAAAGAGAACAGGGTCCTTCTTGTACCAATGCTTTATAATTAAATGTCATATGAAAATATTTGTCAGGCTCTACAAGTATAAACTTCCTATCTTGACAGGAAACTACTGAATATTATGCATAGCTTAAAAATAATAAAATAGGGTAATGGTAGTCTTGGATTCTCTGTATAAATCCTGCCATTCTGTTTTCTATCATCAGATTCCTCTCTTCAAAACATGCAAGGTATCTCGAACTGCAGCATGCAAGTCACTCATTTGTAATAGTTTGAAACATCCATTTGTAATCAGAGTAACAGTTGACTTGCTTTTGATAGCAGAATTGAAAATCACTGGAATTAATAAAATAGGACTATTAGAAATGGAAAATGAACTGGATCTAGAGTGTAATAACGTCACCATCATATAAATATTGAGCATCTTTATTATCTACATGTGTTATGAAGAATGGACAAGATGTCCTCATACACTAGCAGCTTTGTTGTAAAGATTTTATATATATATACTGGTGAGAAAGAAGACTTTCCGAACGGATGATCCGAGTGGGACTGCATAGGGTGCTTTAATACTAATGATATCCTAAAAAATGAAGAGTGAGAGACAAGTCACCAAAACTGTCATTTTTTAATTTATTATATTAAATTTATTTATTTATTTATTTATTATTAAATATATTAAATTTATTATATTAAGTTAATAATTTAATTAAGTATTTTATACCCCAATTTAATTGCAACATCCCTAGCCACTTCTTGGACCTTTTCTGTTTTTCCTAATCTATAGATATATAGATACATTTTCATGGTCCTATAGCAAACTCTTTAGACATAGCCCTCTCTCAGTTTCCCAGCATCCCATAACATTCTATAGTGGGTAAAAAGAACAAAGCATGCAAATTACACATATACATACATATATATAAACACATATGTATATATATTAATAATATATATCCTTATCTCTCTATTTTCAGATAGGCCCAGCTATTTGCATGTGCTCAGTCTCGCTATCCCAAACAGAGATGCACCTAAAGCCATTTAACAGGAACATGCATGGACTGAATGTGTTTCTATGTCAGGATCTTTATACCTCCCCATCGATGTGGTCTCCACTTATATGCCCCTTTTACCTGCGTAGGGTACCCACACTTGGAGATTTGTTCTAAGCCACCATAAATCTATTATGGAACAAGGTAGGAAAAGAATGAAAGAGGGAACGAATACATATCCACACGTACCAAAGCTCACTGGCTGACACTGAGCAGTGCCTCAGTTTTCTAAGTTTTCTTGGAGATAGATACCTCATATCTGTTCTACACTCATGCCCCCTCTGTTTCTTCGTTTGTTTACTGTGTGAGCACCAATCTGGATCTGACCACACTTTCCTCAGTAGTCTTCCCACAGCAAACATGTTCAACCAATATAACAATACCTGTTGGCATAACACTTTTCTTTTGTTTGGCCTCGCCACCAGCTGGTGGGATCTCAGTTCCCCGACCAGGGATCGAACCCGGCCCTGGCAGTGAAAGCCTGGAATCCTAACCACTAGCCCACCAGGGAACTCCCCTACAAGATGCTTTGATTTCATATTTTTATGACAATTCTGTGAAGTAATATTACCATCTTATTTTTTCTAAGAAGTGGAAGCTAAGAATGCAGTGCTGTGCCGGGTGCTGGGCCCAGAGTAGGGGGCAGCGTCCTGGGAGCAGGGTAACGTCTTGGTGAGAGGAAGAGAACTGGGATTGGAGAAAAAGCTACTTGGGGAGAAGCAGATCATCCAAGGGAATGGTCAGTCTGAAAAGGATGCACAGAGAGAGAATGAAGATCTGAGTCATAGGGACTGAAGTGGGCAGAACTGGAGGCAAATCGAGACCAGGATTGGCTGCCACGAGGTAGGGCCAGGAAGACTCTGTACCTTATTAAAGGTACAGACCAAGGTGGGATGCAAAGAAAGTTGTAAAACTTTTTAAGAAGGGATTTTTTTTCCTTTTTATTCTTCCATTCAAATAAAACAGATTATTTTAAAAATTGTGGACAAAATGTGTTGGCTTGGGTTTCAGCTGTACATATTCCTCTCTCACGTGGCATCTAGTGGGGTAATTTATGCAAAATACTTAGCTCCCTGCTTCTAGTCATAAAAGGCTGTGTTTCAGGGTGCTGGCTTTGAGCAACAGTCCTAAACTGTCCTCAATCACTGAGGTCTCTTTTTATGAGGCTCCCCTGAGATGCCTCAGTCCATTTTCCTGAGTAGGTCGGGGCATCCCCTCATCCCCCACACACATACAGACTCCTTAGGGATCCATAATACTCACTCAATACAAAAATGTTCAACTGCAGGTATACTGTGCAGAGAAATAACTGGCAAGGCCATTCCTTCTGCTGCAGGAGTTGAAGATCAAGGAGAGATTGGAGGACCCCAAACTGCCCTTTCTTTGAGCTCTGAGCTCGGCTGGGCTGCAAGGCCTCACTCTCTCCCTGTTGAAGCCGTCCTGGCAGACCTACTGTTATGTGCCTCCCAGCTGCCAGCAGCTGGTGCACCAACTCTTTCAAAAGATGGTTTTGGACCAAATCAAGAAGACAATCTCCAGGGGGTAGAGAGGACATACAAGGAATGTCACCCTTAGATAAAAAGAAATTATTTAGCCTGCATGTGACAAAACAGGAATTTCTTTTGCGGCTAGGAATGTTTAACTAGTTTATTCTTTTGCCCTGCCCTGTGGTTTTCCCTGGTCTAAAGCACCCTTAAAAGGGCATAGATGAGGCAACAGCCTCTCTTCACGATCTTCATCGCACTTGGTAACCTGGTTCATGGAAGAAACCTGTCAAACAAGAAATGTTACTGAGTGGCAAGATGTTAAAACATGCACAGACCCAGGAGAAAGTAAATCTGTCTGGGAAATGAAAGAAAGTGCCTGTTCTTTCAGTGCTGGGACTCATCAGTAGGGGAGCTTCTTGTGTTTGGCATCCTGCCTTGGCGGTTATCAATATATGAAATAACTTTGCAACAGGTGCTCATTTCCAAAAGGAAACCATAGCTTTATTAGCATCCCTTCTCACTGATGAGAGTTTCAGTGTTACATTAAAAATGACTGGCAGAACACACTGGGGAATATAAAAATGGTGAAGAGAAATCCTTTCCTTCTTGATAAGAGACAAGAGGCTTAAAATAAATATTTTTGGAAGGAATCATCCAGTGGTGTGAATGAATATGAGAGTTAAAATAAGAAGAAAGAAAGGAAGAAGGAAGGATGACCATCCTAAGGTCAGACAGTAAGATAACTGTGGACACCCAAAAGAGCAGAGTGGGATCAGGGGACAAGCTGGAAATACTGAAAGTAAACTTTCCTGTGAACTAACCTAGTTGATTTTCATCTGTGCACTAACAAGTAGAAATTGTGAACAAATGACTTACTTGGCTGACATGTCAACAGGGACAATGGTTTCAACTAGAAGTTGGTAGGTTATCTTTTTTTTCCCTCTGTGTATGCCCTGTGAGTATAATTTGGTTAAATTATGTACTACGATATTCTATAATATAATTTTGTTTGGGCTTAAATTCAATGTAGTATGTGGGGTGAAAATTTTGGAAATTTCTCCTAACACCTAAAGGCCTGTATAGATTTCTGATAACTCAGAGCCTTAATATTCACTTGCGTGTTAATTTATTTTCCTTTTACATTTTTGGAAAAAAGAAAAAATGAAAAAATTGTGCCTCATAGTTTGATAAAATATAATTACCACCCCTCTCTTCATCCAACTATTGCATTATTCTTTAACAGTTAATAAAACTGGGAGAGACTGATGCTATTAATTCCATTTAGTCTATTGTTTCTTTGCTTGGTCTGCTTTTTTATTCAGAAGAAAATTTATATGTATATATATGATAAAATGTATACTATATAAATTATATATATATATATTTCCATTTTCAAAATTTTCAAAAAGACTTAAAAACAAAATAGATACTACAGTTTACACCTCAAACAAAAACTCCTGGAATTAAAGGTACACCAGGTAGCAACTAAACAACCGAATTACCTCCTTAAAGTATATTGCCAAAACAAAACAAAACAAAAGGAAATATTCATGCATTCAGATTTATATTACCAACTCCTCTGATTTATTTGACAGCAGAAAGAGGCTGTGATTTGCCAATGTCCACATACCCTGTGTGGGCTTAGTTGACAGTATTTGCCTTCTCTGTTAGCTACACCTGCATACTACACAGCTATAATAAATCATCAGATGTGGTTAAGGCAACTAAGAAAAAAGGGGAGGGAAATGACTGCTCCCCAGCGCTTGGTAGCACAAAAACACAGAGGTACCTCATCTATTTTTCAGAGTATTGGGTCAGATGAATTAGCCCACACACTGTCATGTGAAATGGCCAAGGAGTCTACCCTTGACTCTTTCTTCTCTGTATCTCCTTTGTGGTTGATCTCATTCACCCCATGGCTTTGCTACCCTATGATGATAATTTCCAAACCTTTGTGGAGAGAAGATTGGTCACCGATGACCCCAGCAGCTCTCTTTAGTTTGCCTGATAAGGAGGAAACATACAGTCTCAACTGTACCCAAGGTACCCAGGTGCTGTCAGCGTAAGTGGGCAACCTCCCTGAGCAGGTGGCACCCAAGCTAGACTCTTTTTCTTCTGCTTGCAAGACTCCTCTTATTCTCACCTTCGAAAAATATTGTTTTTGAGTAGCAGGGGTGAGCTCATGATGAATGCAGCTGGGTACTGCCCAAGCATATCCTGGGATCACTAGACATGACAGCATCATCCTGGGGCTGCCCCTCCCCCACCTGTTGTTCCGCCTGCACCGTGGGACACTCAGATGTTTGCCTGAGCCATTCACTCAATAATCTACATCTTTAGCCTAGATTTGTCACCTGAACTGCATACTTTTATATCCTACTGTCTCCTTGACCTCTCTTCCTGAATGTCCCATAGGTTCCTCAAACTCAGCATTCTGTTCTTCCTTTGATGCACCTCCTTCAGTTAATGGAATCATTACCCTCCCAGATAGCTAGAGGCAAAACATGTGAATCACCTTCATTCAGTTCTATCCTCCTCTCTGTCCACAACCAAATGAAATTAAAGAATTGCTGTTTATACTTAAAAAAAAAAGATGAATATTTGTGGGCTATTGTGTGGTTAATAATGTAATCCAAAATGCACACCAGATACTTGGGCTGTAAAGGCAGTTACAATTTTCTGTCTGGATTTTCCTAATTGACCCAACGAGAAAGCTTCACACATCAGGAATTACATTTTGATTTACATTTAAGTTTATATAATCTTCAGTGTGGTTGTTCATTCAATAAACGTCTATTAAGGGCAGAGCTGATATTACTGAACTCTGGTCCAAACTTGCATACATATTTCTTTTACATATGTAAGTTGCCTTGGAACCAGCTTCTTGCAGAGCTGTTGTCCCAGCATAACTTTTAATAGCTTCTCCTTTCACTTTCACAAGTGTCTGAGTTTGGATGATAAACTGTACAGTCACCCAACATATATATGATATTTAATTTGGGCGTCCCCTTGTATGACATTTTCTAAGTTCACCCTGCCCTTTAATATCTAGCCAACTGAGTCTGACTCTCCACCCTGAGTGGCTGCAGGAAGACCCTACCTTTTGTTAGATTGTCCCTCTCCTTGTTGTGGAAACTGTGGGGACAGAGATGTGGCCTTTCTTCACTGCCACTTCCTGAGCCCATATTTCTTACTTGCCAAAAACCCAAAGTAGGGCTTCCCTGGTGGCGCTGTGGTTGAGAGTCCGCCTGCCGATGCAGGGGACACGGGTTTGTGCCCCGGTCCGGGAGGATCCCACATGCGGAGCGGCTGGGCCGCTGAGCCTGCGCATCCGGAGCCTGTGCTCCGAAATGGGAGAGGCCACAACAGTGAGAGGCCTGCATAACGCAAAAAAAAAAAAAAAAAAAAATCAAAAAAACCCAAAGTAAAATAAATATCCCTGAAAAAGAATTAAGTATAATAACACACGGAAGAGAGAAAATTAAGAAAAACTAAACGGTTAAAATTTAAATATAAGGGTTAAAATAGAAATGTCATGAAAAGTGAACTATTACAAGATAAAATAACCAGATTTAATTATAAAATAAAAATTAAAAGCGACAATATGTAAAATAAAATCAAAACACACAGATTAAGAAAAAATCTAAACTTAACAAGGAATAAATATAACTTCAGTTGGATGTTATGTAATAATACTTTTAAAGGCAATGCAAATAAAGACAAAGTAAGGAAAATAAGATAGAGGCAGAACACTTAAAGAATAAAGAACTATAGGGGTAAGACAGGAATAAAGACACAGACCTACTAGAGAATGGACTTGAGGATATGGGGAGGGGGAAGGGTAAGCTGTGACAAAGTGAGAGAGAGACATGGACACATATACACTACCAAACGTAAGGTAGATAGCTAGTGGAAAGCAGCCGCATAGCACAGGGAGATCAGCTCGGTGCTTTGTGACGGCCTGGAGGGGTGGGATAGGGAGCGGGGGATGGAGGGAGATGCAAGAGGGAAGAGATATGGGAATATAAGTATATGTATAACTGATTCACTTTGTTAAAAAGCAGAAACTAACACACCATTGTAAAGCAATTATAAAAAAATAAAAAATAAAAAAAATAAAGAATAAAGAACTAAAACAGAAATGGGGAAAATTAGGTAAAATGAGGTAACATGTAAAGTGCTTCTCACGGTAAAGTGATGCTAACACACTGCTCTATAAAACAAAATTTGTCTTTAGTGAAATTGGAAAACAAAAGATGAGGGGGAAGGGAGGAGAGAGTAAAGAGCCCTTTTGAAAGCAGGCTAGGAGTCCTTTGCAAAATTCCCACCGGACTTCTCTGTAGTTGAGCCCTGAATTGCTGGGAGATGGAAGGCACCAGGCAATACAAACTTCCGTCGCCCGACCCTTGTCCCATGTCCCAGCAACCCTGCTTCCCTTTGTGGTATCTCCGGCCCAGAGCTGTCTGAAAGAGCCTCACCACAATTTCAGCAGAGTCAGGGTTGGTTGACCTCACACTCGCTCAGCCATCAACTCCGTGCTTTGGAACCCAGAAGAATTGCACACTCAGGCATCTGAAAGTGCCTGGAAAGTATTTCGCAATCCCCAATGTAAGCAACAGAATGCTTCTCGTTTTCACCTTCAGGTGACAAAATATGTCCTAGTGTTGACGCTGCTTAGTGATAATGTTACCGACCTTGGACTCTTTAATCAATAGAAACTGGTAAGAGGCCAGACAAGAAACTCAGGCAAGGCTTTACCGGGACTCATGCTGCAACAGGAGGGAGAGAAAACAAGCAACAGGTTCCCTTGCCCACTCGCTGAGGGGGCGTGGTAAGCTGGTTCCTTATATGGGAGGATAGGGGTGGGCCCCGCGGTTAGGTGGAGGGGTGACTTAGGTGGTCTGCCCACCCCCTTGGCGGTGCTGTGTGCAGGGATCATGCGCAATACCCTGCTTTTGCTCCTGACACCTCAGAAGTGGCAGTTGGGTTTTTGGTCTTTTCGTATCTTGTTCATAATTTGCCCCAGCTGCGCATGTACGCAGTTATTTTAAGTCCCTTATAGTTTCTTTGTATCCTGTTCCTCAAGGAGATGTTTGTCCAGGTGCAACCACTGCAGCAAAGGGTCCCAGGTCCCAGGTGCCAGCCTGTCTCAATGATACTCTGAAAATCTATGATACGGCCATATTTCTTCACTGTTGAGATACGGAGGGGGTTTAAAAGTAACCTGGAAGTTGAAGGGTTTAACTGATGTTGAAATAAAAGGGTGTTAGGATGAAATTAGCAAGTGAGAGATTTCTAGTAAAGTGAAAGTGAAGAGTCTATCAAAGACGAGACACACCTGAAGAGAAGGCAGCTTCAGGGTTCCACGCAATCATTTGTATATTTATTTAAATACAGAAAGACAGCAAGTGCACCCTCAGGAGATAAGCTCACTTAGGGGAAAAAAAGGTAAATGATAAGAAATCAAGCCAGTAATGGGGACTCAGTCAAGGAAGCAACATTTGTGGAATACTGTAGAACCCTTCACCCACTCTACACATACTGTCTGAGCCCTTAGGAAATGTTTCCTCAGAAACCTACCGTGAAAACAGGGCCATTAAAACCCGAGCATGCCTCACAATCACCCAGTTCTGAGACACACATTCAGGAAGTTGGGGTAGGGCCTGAGAATTTGCATTTCCAACAAGTTCCCAGGTGATCCGGATGCTTTGAGAACCACTGGTATATATTTCAAGACGTGTTAATTATCCCATACCTCAGGCAGATGGGAGGTAGATAGTCTCTGGCTAGCTCTGGCTCATAACGGTCTCTAAGGGCAGTTTCCTTCAAGCCCATCCTTCTGGCATCTTTGGGTGTTAGCTCCTTATCCATTGGCTTGTCCCCTTGTAGTCACAGGATGCTAACACAGCTCCAAGAACTTCATTTCACACCAGCTCATTGAAGGCAGGAAGACAAAGGGAAGGAATAGCACAAGCTTTCACTTTCCAAGACTCTTTTCTTTTGATGCGCGGGCCTCTCACTGTTGTGGCCTCTCCCGCTGTGGAGCACAGGCTCTGGATGCGCAGGCTCAGCGGCCATGGCTCACGGGCCCAGCCGCTCTGCGGCACGTGGGATCGGGGCACGAACCCGCGTCCCCTGCATCGTCAGGCGGACTCTCAACCACTGCGCCACCAGGGAAGCCCCTTCCTAAGTTTTGTACACTCATATTTGCAGGTAAGTGTAACTTAATACTCATTTCACTTTACAATTCTATGTGTGGTGGGAAGGTAGGGTTTATGCTGGGCCTTGGAGGAGAGTTGGGCAGAAAGAATCAGGAGGAGAGAGACAGAAAATGGCTTAGCATCTCTAAGGGACAAGGGGTCCCAATTCAGTATAACTGGAATGACAGGGGTTCTGGAAAGGGGTTATGCATTCTACTTTATTCACTTCTATATTGTTTGAACTTCATACAACTTTCACAGTTTGAATGTCTTTTAGTAAAGATATTTTCATTGTGAAAAGATAAAGAGAGAGAAAAGTAGAAGCCACACAGCAGAGGATTCTGGGAAAAAGCGAAAGTAAATGAGTGGACTTGGAAAGTTTGGGCAACTCCATTCAAGAGTTTGGAAACAAATCGAAGAAGGAAAGTTCAATGTTAGCAAAAGGGTCAGCAGGGTCTTTGTTTTGGGCTATCATTAATTGATTAAAGTGCAACAAATATCTCGTGTGTGTGTGTGTGTGTGTGTGTGTAAGTTTTCATTTCTCTGGGATAAATGCTCATGAGTGCAATTGCTGGGTCCTATGGTAGTTGTATGTTTGTTTAAGAAATGCCAAATTTTGTGCAGAGTGGTCATACCATTTTATACTCCTACCAATCATGTAAAAGTGATCTAGTTTGTCCCCCATTATCTTAGGCAATTGGTGTTGCCATCAGCAGGGTTTTTAAGATACATGTATGGAAACAAAATATATGCCTGTGAATACATTGTCAACGCTAGAGTTACCACCTCTGGCTAGTTTGTCTATTAGTTATCTATAGCTGCATAAAAATAACACACAAATATTTACCTTATGTAGTTTCTGAGGGTCAGGAAATCAAGGTTTCGCTAGGTGGTTCTGATTCAGGGTCTCTCAAGAGGTTGTAGTCAAGATATTGGCCAAGGCTATAGTCATCCGAAGGCTTGACTGGGCTGAGGCCTCAGTTCCTTGCTGGCTGCTCTTCCCCACATGGGCCTCTCAAAAGGTTGCTCCGGACATGGCAGCTGGTTTCCTCCAGAGGGAATCATCCAACAGAGAGAAACCAAGTTGATAGCAGCAGTGTCTTTTGATGACCTACTCTCCGAGGTTGCATACTGTCTCTTCTGTTTTATTCTACTCCTTAGAAACAAGATCCAGCCCACACTGAAGGAGAAGGGAATTAGGCTCTATGTCTTGAATGGAGGAGTATCAAAGCACTTCTAGAATTTTTTTTTTTTTTTTTTTTTTTTTTGCGGTACGCGGGCCTCTCACTGTTGTGGCCTCTCCCGTTGCGGAGCACAGGCTCCGGATGCACAGTCTCAGCGGCCATGGCTCACGGGCCCAGCCGCTCTGCGGCATGTGGGATTTTCCCGGACTGCGGCACGAACCCGTGTCCCCTGCATCGGCAGGCGGACTCTCAACCACCGCGCCACCAGGGAAGCCCTAGACCTATTTTTTAAACCACTATAGAATGCATAAAGAATATCATGGCTTAAATAAACACACACAGTGAAAAATAGTGTAAGTAGAGGGAAACATTTCCCCATAAGAAGTATGTCAAGTGCAATTTCCTGAAATTCCAATGTTATAAAATCTATCTTAATATTGTCATTTGCTCTCTAATATTGTCAGTTATAACAAGTGTCATTGAACCCTGCCTTTCACATTTTGTTCTAACATTCAAGTGGATATTTGTCATGCCTTGCAGTTGCCAGCATCTTTTGAACACTCTTCCGACGTTTGGGGAATTTCCTCCATTTTGAGGCCTGCTTCCTAAGGCACAAGCCAAAACTTAGCCTCCGAGATGGAGATGGTGAGTTAGTGGGTGGTGATCCTGTGTCATCATCACACCAATGTCTCTAGACCCTGGCAAGAGTCCAAGTTCCCCTTCTTCTCTCAGCAGGGCAGGGCCAGGCCGGAGGAAATGCTCGATCGCTGTTCTTGACTGCACGCTCCTGGAGGGCCAGGCCTCATGTTCAGCGGGAGGGATAGTGTTGAGGCCGGAATGTAGATGCAGGCCACTGTTCCCTCACTATGTTAAGTGGCAAAGCAGGTAGGGGACAATTCCATCCACTACTATCCGGAGGAGCTCCCTCAGGGGCGGTCATGTTCTTGGCTGGAACTCAGAGAACCAGGGCAGCAGGCTGGGCGAAGGCCTCCACAGGTCAGGGCTGTGTTCCCAGGGATCACAGGTGTCCAGGAGGTGGCAGGGCAATGGGTTTCTCACAGTGTGACCCAGTGGGTGAGGAGCCAGTTGGTGACGTGAATGCGTACAGTCTCCTGGATGACGTAAATTCTCAGTCAAAGCTGCCTGCACTGTCTCAACAAGGGCGTGGCTGCCGGACGGTGCCTCAGTCCGCAGGCTCCCTGACGCTCCAGAACACAGAAGCCTTGGCTCTGTGGTGGCTTCCAGGTCCTGTGTGGTGGAGAATGGAGCGAAAGCCCTGGAAAAGGAAGTCAACTGGGAGGACGAACTGAAATCTCTTGTGCACAGGCAGGAAGGAGGGCGCTGCAGAACAGTTAAGATACGAGAACATAAACATCTAGGTGCAAGGGAGGGTCTGGGAACAGAGAGGAGGTCCCCGGCCCTGCGTCTGAAGCGTGCCCGAAGCCAGTCGGGAGGGCGAATTGTGCCGCGCTCCCTGCACGTGGCGCCGCAGTATAGACACAGGTCGCTACAACACTCCCTGCCCGTGTGACTTGTTGAGAAGAAAAGCGGCCCATAGGGACGGGCGTCCAAGAACTCTGCTGCTGCCCATGCAACTCATTCCTTGAAGTTTATTCTACCTGGAATGAAACAAACCAAAAAACAAACTGAACGCCACTCTCTGGGCTCCGTCCCAGCACCGCCACCACTCCCGGGCGCCTCCTAAAACGTGCTGCTAGGAATCCAGAGGTTTACGAGCGTGTTTGTTTCCCGCGCCCGCCCACCTCGAAACCGAAAATAGAGTGGCTGGGCCCGAGTTCCGCCTAAGCGACCGGAGGGTCGCCGCCGCCGCCGCCGCCGAAAGCGCGCCGAGCTCGGCTGCAGTTGCCCTGGCGGCCGCGGCGGGCCAGGGGCAACAGTGAGCTGCGGCGGCGTTAAAACGAGGCTCCGGCTGGCAGGCAGCTCCATCTCGGGCTGGGAAAACTAAGGGAGCGGCGGCGAAGGGCCCCCGGCCTTCTTAAGGGCGGGCGCGAGGAGGACGGTGCAGTACGACTTGTAGGAAGAGCGAAGAGAAGATCGTGCGCCTGCACCAGGATGGCCGAGTGGTTAAGGCGTTGGACTTAAGATCCAATGGACATGTGTCCGCGTGGGTTCGAACCCCACTCCTGGTAGATAGTTTTCCTCTTCTCTCATTAAAAAATTAATTTATTTTTAAAATGTAAATTTCACCGAGCAAACCATGTCTTGTACTCAGGAATTCTGACTCCTGGCTGAGAGAGGCGCAAGCCCAAGACGCGGCCCCGCCTCCCACAGGCCAGAGGCGACTCAGCGAGCGGGCTGGGCGTGGGGCGCCGGCGCTCTTCCCCGGGCCAGGACGGGCGGTGGGGTGGGCGTCGCTGCCGGTCAACGGCTTCGCGGGGCTCAGGTGGGGTTGGGACTCCGGCGGCAGCCCGCGCCGCGGGGATCAGTTCTCTCGCTTGCAGGGAGGCAGCTAGCTGGGCAGGAAGGGCGCTTGTGATACAGCATCGTAGTTAGAAAAGTGCCTGTGCAGAAAAGTCAAAAGTTCATCTCTACCTTTTCCTAGTTTTTCGCCAAAATTAATTGTATGCACACAATTCTTCCGTTAAATCCATGAAGGCGGAGACAGTATGCATCATAGCTACAAAATGGACTCTAATTGGTAATCGGCTAAGAATTTTAAAATACGAACGGCGCGGTCTGCTTTTTGTTTTTTAAATACTTTTAAAAAGTGAAAGCAATCTAAAATCTGGGGGGGGGGGGACGTTGCAAGTACAGTGGAAAGTATTTTTTTTTTCAAATCATTTGAGAGTAAGGTACCAAATAGATACTCCAGTACAACCGTTAAAATCAGGGAATTAACGTTGATAATTTACTACCATCTAATCCCCAGGCCCCATTTAATCACCAGCGGTCCTTTAAAGTAAAAGTCTCCTGTTCAGAATAATGCATTGCATTTACTTGTCACATTGCCTTAAGCTTCTGCAATCTAGCACGATTCCTCAGTCTCTCCTGACTTTCATGATCTTGAAACTTCTGAAGATGACAGGCTCGTCTTTCTGTAGAACATCCGTTTGTCAGTTTGGGTTTGTCTAATGTTTCCTCTTGATTAGATTCAGGTTATGCTTATAAATAAAGCAGGGCTATCCTGGAAGTGACACTGTGTTTGCACTGTAGTCTCTCAGGTGGCATGGTTTTGGTCTGTCCTGTTACTGATCTTAACTTAGTTCACTTGATAAGGCTTTTCTGCCAGTTTTCTCCACTACAGTTCACCCTTTGTGATTAATGCATATTTTGAGGGGAAGTGCTCTGAAGTTATGTAAATATCCCATTACTCATCAAACTTTCCATTTTATTCAATTATTATGGAATGAGGCATGTAAGTATGCACCCGTGGTGTCCTATTTTAATTAATGGTTACAATCCATTTTATAATTATTACTTTTCATGCTGAAAGTGTCCCAGATTCGGTCAGTGGGAGTCTATTCAAGGCTGACCTTTGACATGTCTTCATCATTTTTTAGCACTTCCTTACTTCCTAGTCCAAGATATTCCATGCTTACCTTGTACGCCTCCTGACCCAGACAATGTAGAATCAGACATTTTGAAAAGAACCCCAGTTTCCTTTAGTGGAGAATGCTAGTTAGGAAGCAAGATCTCAGTACTAGGTGTGCTCATTGCTTTTGATGTGTTACTGTTCCCAGGCCCTCTCAGTAGAGAGAATCAGGGAGTATATGTGTCTGTGTCCACACCTATATTTATCTATATATATCTATTTAGATTTGGGAGTTCCTACCAATACTCTAATTCTGATCCAACACTGTAAATTTTGTTCTAGTTTTTCTATCCATATTTGTAATTCTCAAAATTGCCACCCGTCCCCTGCCCCAGTGTAACATCTACCTTGCTTGGGCCCATCTAATGGATTTAGAATTAAATTGTTCAAGAAGAAGGGAAGAGGAAAAGAGAGTGTCTAAACCGTTTAGAAATAAGCATCCTGCCAGCACTGAGAACTGGCTATGCGTCAGTTGCTGTTAGACATTTGAGATGTGCAGATAAATAAGCCAGCGTCTCCTTCAAGGAGCTTAGATGGTGAGAGACAGAGATTTTAGTAAACCACATTTATAATGAGGAAATATAAATTATGCCCAAGGTGCTAAAGGAGAAGTTCCAAAAGCCCTAACTCTTTCCCAGAGAGTCAGCTTTAGTTGAGAACTGAAGGAAGAGGGGTAGGGTTCAGGGAGAGGCAGGGAAGAGAGGGAGAGGGATACAGGTGGGGGAAAACATCTTGAAACCATGCTAAGTATGGTGCCTGGAGCCCACTGAAGGATCCAAAACAAGAAGCAACGTGATTAGTGTTACATTTGAAAGTATATCTATTGATGTAGAAACTCGGTCGGTCCGTATATGCTCAGGACAGGGGGGCATGTTGAATTGGCAGAAAATATTTTTTAGGGGAAAATTATTTAATTCAGTCAACAGCCAGTTAGACTGAGTGCAGTCTATTTCTCTCTTCCTCCTTAAAAGCTGAGCAAGGGGAAGAACAATATTTACTTAACAATAATAAATTAAGTCCCTAAATTGATCTATAAATAAGAGTGTGGATTTATAAGCATATTTTAAGTTATTCAAAATGGATTTTTCTGTTGGACTTCATGCAGAACTCTGTAGGAAAAATATTGCCAATACAAGAACAACATTGATTTCAACAATATTGAAGCTTTCCCAGTCTGAACGCAGGGACTCTTGCTAATTTATTTGTATTAATATGTTCAAGTGCAAATACGGAACAATACTTCCAAGAATAGGCAGAGTAGTTAGATTTTTACTTTGTTCCTTTAAAACTATATTGTAAATCAAGCTTCTAGTCAGTAATAACCAGCTACTGTGCTATAACAGAGATGGTAAAAGACCAGCTAGTATTCTTGTGCTTGTTAAAATTCTGACACACAGATCACTGAGATGCCACAAAGAGGGGTGAAATGATGTCTGAAAGCTGCTGGTCTGGAAACAAGAAAATCTATCAGATGGATCCTAGGGCACTGAATCACAAGTTTTTGATTGATCAATATGTATGGCCTATTTAACTGCAATCTTCACATGCCAATTTAGATGGAATCTTTTGCTTTACTATATCCTACTCTATAAAGTGTTCTATTATTGATTTCCTCTAACTAGCAGGATTCTGTAAGTGAATTTCAATTTAGTGCAGCAAACTTTAAGAATATGATTCAGTTTACGAAGTACATATCAAAAGGTCACTCAGTAGGAAGAACCCAGGCTTTGGGGTCAGACAGACTTATCAACTTTCCCAGGTTATCAGCCTTCTTTCTTCATTTGCAAATAGGAAAATAAAATTTACCTCCACAAAGTGGTTGTGAGGCTGTAATACTCTTCTCACAAAAGTGGGTGTTTCGTAACTGAGTTTGCTTCCCTTTTCAGGAGCCATCATTTGTGGAAAGTACAGTAGAACTACACTGTGCAAGTAGGAAGAAATCTTACCTTGCATGTATAGACCACTTTGCAGTTTTCCAAAACACTTATACGTTCATCTCCTCCTTTGACAGACAATATCATACACTCAAACCCATTGTACCTAGGTGGTAGGTACAATTAGGCACAATTTTCCTTAATAAATTTAAAGAGTAATATTTTCTTTCATCCAAAATTACATAGATAGAGCTAGAGGATATTAGTAGTTCTTAAAAATGGAAACCCTGTCCTAAAATGTAGCAGAATTTTTTCTTTTCCTTGAGAAGTAGACCTGTTATATTAGACCCTTTTTTTTTCATTCTTAAAATATTTTGAATTTAAATTTGAATCGTTTGTAGGTATACCACCACTAAGCTTAGAATGATTTTCCAATGATTATTTTAACAATAATAAATTAAGTCCCTAAATTGATCTATAAATAAGAGTGTGGACTTATAAGCATATTTTAAGTTATTCAAAATGGATTTTTTCTGTTGGATTTCATGCAGAACTCTGTAGGAAAAGTATTGCCAATACATATAAATAGTGACACCTACTGGTTAAATTGAGGCAAATTTGTTTGCTAAATTCTGTCTGCCTTATTCTGACTGTAAAATCCTGATGGCTATTCCACAGTTACTGTGTTTAGGAGCACATTAAGGCTATGTGTAATCCAGCCAGTAAATTGACCTTTGTTTTCTCTCTCTTTCAGTCATTAATGATAAATCTGCCATTGAAAGGAATCTCAAATCACTGACAGCACTTGCGTGAGCTGTTATTTTAATTGTATGAATAGGGCTTTTATCTCATAGCCATCATCTGTGTTTCTTTTAATATAATATATTTTATTCAAACTCCCAAACTCACTATGAAGTTGAAGAGAAATAGGGATTTGGATTAGTTATCAGCTTTACAGAAGTCATGTCCAATTTTAGAAATCTTGAACAAGAAGCTTTCTTTGTCCTTAGTAGCAAGTGGGAATTTGGGGATCTTAGTTATTCCCTTTGTTTCACATTTTGCTTTTAAATACAATTGCAGCTATTTAATGAACAAATTAATTGCATGTCACACATTTGCTAATTGTTCAGATGATATAAATGATAATGCCCCAAGTTTTAATGAGTGTGTTCAGTTACAAAGATGCCACGTAAGAATCAGGAACATAATTCCAGGTCCCTTGCATCCACTCTATTACTGGATAGAGATGCACTGTGAACCACCCGGTTCATTTGTGAACCACCTGGTTTCATTTTTATCCACACAGGTTTTGATGTCTCTTGAACAACTTATCAGAGTGCTTGGCAGAGAAGCAATGATTGCACTGGGTCCTTACTGAAGTGAGATGGAAACTGCCTAGCAGAGTGTCTCTATACATTGTATGCACTATATAAATACTTGTTGAATAAATGAACAACGTTGAAGTCCACTGAGTATATTTCACAGTTCATTCTATTTATTGTACACAAATTAATCTTCATTTAGGATATGTGTTTTAAAGTGTACTCAGGATTTGTTTTAATCAGGTATGGTAAGACACTCAGATACAGAAATGACTGTCATGAAGGAAGAATTTTTTTATACTCACAGATTCCCTGGAAACAAGAGCCACGGCACACCATGCAGGGCCACATAGGGAAGAATTAGGGTCAGTCAGGAGGCAGAGGGAGCAAGGAGAAAGCATGGGCAAGAACTTTTATTGTGGTTTTCACAGGAAAGAATGGGCAAAGCAGGGTAAACAGTCTTAGGATTGGCTACTTTGAATAATTTCAGGGGGCTCTGGAGTGTAGGGGCTGCCCTGAGTATTCTGGTACTTCTAGGAATTACCTAACCCTGGGAGAAGCAGTCCCTCCCTGGTCAGCAAGGCCCCAGATGTCAGAGCATCAAGAATACAGAAAGTAAGAAAGTATAGTTAGTATGGTATGGGTTCAGGCATGCTCACACTTTTTTTTCCCTTCTCTTCCTCCTTCAGCTAAGGTAGACCTTACTCATTAGGAGAATCAAGATTCAGAAGCCCAAAGAGACAAACACTTAAGTAGTTTTTGAATCATTTCTATCTGGATAAACTATATAATATACCTGTGCAATTCAAGTCTCAAATTTATCTTTCGGTTTAGGTTGTATTTTCCATCATTTTATTCATTACTATAGTGTAATGAGGCTAGCAGTTCTGAATAAGGTAACTTTTAAAATTGCATTGGAAAGATGGATTACTAAAAAGAGTGTTGCCTATTCATCTCAATTCCACAATCTCCTTTAAATATAAACATAGGAGTATGTGTATTTGTAAAATATGCAGTGTAGGTCCTAAGTGGCAACATAGAACTGCAATTAGGAGTCAGATGGCCCAAGTTTTTTTTTTAATATATAAGTTTCAGGCGTACACCATTATAATTTGACATATGTATGCACTATGAAGTGATCCCCACCACATGTGTAGTTACCATCCATCACCATACAGTTGACCCCCTTCATCCGTTTTGCCCACCACCCGCCATGCCCCTTCCTCTCTGGTAACCCTAATCTGATCTCTGTATCTATGAGTTTGTCTTTGTTTTATTTTGTTTGTTTGTTTTGTTTTTTGATTCCACATATATGTGAAATCATACAGTATTTGTCTTTCTTCTGACATTTCATTTAGCATAATGCCTCCAAGGTCCATCCATGTTGTTGCAAAGGGTAGAATTTTGTTCTTTTTTAATGGCTGAATAATATTCCATTGTATATACAGATGTAGATAAAGATATAGATACCATAGCTTTTTAATTCATCCATCATTGGAAACTTAGGTTGTTTCCATATCTTGGCTATTGTAAAGATTGCTGCAATGAACATATGGTTCATATATCTTTTTCTTTTTTCTTTTTTTTTGCATATATCTTTTTGAATTAGTGTTTTTGTGTTCTTTGGATAAATACCCAGATGTGGAATTGTTGGGTCATATGATAGTTCTATTTTTAATTTTTTGAGGAATCTCCATGCTGTTTTCCATAGTGCCTGAGGTAATTTACAGTTCCACCAACATTGTACGAGGGTTCTCTTTTCTCCACATCCTCTCCAACATTTGCTATTTCTTATCTTTTCGATTATAGCCATTCTAACAGGTGTGAGGTGATTTCTCAATGTGGTTTTGATTTTCATTTCCCTAGCAATTAGTGATGTTGAGCATCTTTTCATGTGCCTGTTGGCCATCTGTATGTCTTCTTTGGGAAAAATGTCTATTCAGATCCTCTGCCCATTTTAAAATCAAGGTTTTTGTTGTTGTTGTTATTTGAGTTCTTTATATTTTTTGGATATTAACCCCTAACTGGATCTATGATTTGCAAATATTTTCTCCCATTCAGTAGGTTGCCTTTTCATTTTGATAATGGTTTCCTTTGCTGTGCGGAAGCATTTTAGTTTGATGTAGTCCCATCTGTTTATTTTTGCTTTTGTTTCCCTTGCCTTTGGAATCGGATCCAGATGTTTTATTACTGTTTCATTCTCCTTACTAGTAATTGGTCGCTTCAGATTTTCTATTTCTTCATAATTCAGTCTTGGAAGATTGTATATTTCTAGGAATTTATCCACGTCTTCTAGGTTGTTCAATTTGCTGCTGTAGAGTTGTTCATAGCAGTCTCTTATGATCCTTTGTATTTCTGTTGTATCAATTGTAACTTCTCTTTCATTTCTGATTTTATTTATCTGAGTCCTCTCTTTATTTCTTGGTAAGTCTAGCTAAAGGTTTGTCAGTTTTGTTTATCTTTTCGAAGAACTACCTCTCAGTTTCATTGATCTTTCCTGTTGTTTTCTTAGTCTCTAATTTATTTCTGCTCTCATCTTTACTATTTCCTCCCTTCTACTAATTTTGGGCTTTGTTTGTTCTTCTTTTTCTAGTTTCTTTAGGTGTAAAGTTAGATTGTTTATTTGGAGTTTTTATTGTTTCTTGAGGTAAGCCTATATTGCTATGAACTTCCCTTTTAGAACTGTTTTTGCTGCATCCTATAGATTTTGGTATGTCATTTTTCTGTTTTCATTTGTCTCCAGGTATTTTTTAATTTCTCCTTTGATTTCTTCAATGACCCATTAGATGTTCAGTAGCATGTTGTTTAATATCCATGTTTTCGTGGTTTTTCCCATTTTTTTCTTGTGATTGACTTCTACTTTTGTACCATAGTGGTTGGAGAAGATGCTTGATATGATTTCAATCTTCTTGAATTTATTGAGATTTATTTTTTGACCTAACATATGATCTATCCTGGAGAATGTTCCATGTGCACTTGAGAAGAATGTATATCTGCTGCTTTCGGATGGAATATTCTGTACATATCTATTAACTTCTTCTGATCTAATGTGTTATTTAAGTCTGAGCTTTCCTTATTGATTTTCTGTCTGGTTGAACTATCCATTGATGTAAGTGGAGTGTTAAAGTTACATACCTTTGTTGTATTGCTTTCATTTTTTCCCTTTAAGTCCATTAATATTTGCTTTATATATGTTGGCCTCCGCTGTTGGGTGCATGTACATTTATAAATGTTATATCTTCTTGCTTGATTGACCTGTTTATTATTATGTAATGCCCTTATTCATCTTTTATTAATCTTTGTTTTAAAGTTTATTTTGTCTGATATGACTATAGCTACTCCAGCTTTCTTTTCATTTTCATACACATGAATATATTTCTCCATCCCTTCACTTTCAGTCTGTGTGTGTCCTTTCTTCTGAAGTGAGTCTCTTGTATGCAGCACATAGATGGGTCTTGTTTTTTTTTTAATCCATTCAGCCACTATGTCTTTTGATTGTCAAATTTAGTCCATTTTCATAAAGTTCTTATTGATATGTATGTTAATTTCATTAGTAGTTTTCTGACTGTTTTTGTAGTTCCTCTCTGTACCTTTATTCTCTTTCTCTCTTCCTTTATGTTTTGGTGGTTTTCTTTAGTGTTATGTTTCTATTCCTTTCTCATTTTCTTTTGGTTATTTACTATAGGTTTTCTCCTTGTGGTTACCGTGAGGTTCACATATAACATACTATGCAAATAGTAGCCTGTTTTAAGTTGGTAGTGACTATAATTTGAACACATTCCAAAGCTTTATCTTTTACCCCCTGTAATGTGAATGTTATTCTTCTTCACGTTGTCCCAAAAGTCCCTTAAAGTATATTTACTTTTCTTAATTCTTTTTAAATTTTGCTGCTCTGTCTGGGTGAATTCTATTGCTTTGTCTTCCAGCTCATTGATTTGTTCTTCTACCTCATCCAGTCTGCTACTGAACCCCTCTAATGTATTTTTCAGTTCAATTATAACTTTTGTTTGGTACTTTCTTATGTTTTTTTTATCTCTTTGTTGACGTTCTCACTGTGTTCATCCATTCTTCTCCTGAGTTCAGTGAGCATTTTTATGACCACTACTTTGAACTCTTTATCATGTAGTTTGCTTATCTCTGTTTCATTTAGTTCTTTTTCTGAGTTCTTTGTCTTGTTCTTTTGATTGGAACATATTCTTTTGTGTCCTTATTTTGCCTAATTTTCTGTGTTTGTTTCTATATATTAGGTAAATCAGCTCTCCCAGTCTCAAAGGAGTAGCCTTATTTAGGAGATGTTCTGTGGGGCTCAGAGGCACAATCCCACCTGGCCACAAGAGCCAGGTGCTCAAGGGGTGTCCCCTATATGGGCTGCATACACCCTCCTGTTGTGTTGGGGTGTGGCTATTGCTGTGGCATGCTGATGGACTGGGCTGGACCCTGGACTGGCTGCAGGGCCTGGCCATGGCCATTCCAAGTATTAATCCCAGCTCCAAACCTTATTAGCTGTGTGACTTTGGACTGGTTATTTAGCATCTCCAAGTCTTTGTTTTCTCACCTATAAAATGGGGTGATAACAAAAAGTACCTATCAAATGATTTGTTGTGAGAATTAAGTGTGATGTTGATAAAGTGCTTAGGAAGTACATGGCATGTAGAATGATCAAGAGATTAATCCATTGTTATACTTCAGTGACTCTTACAAAATGTACTTATGGATTGACTATGAGACCAGTTTTGTTAAAAAGGTAAAAGTTGTTTATGGAATTGATTCTGCTGTAGGAAATACATTGTATTTGACATAGAATTACAGCAAAAGACACAATTTTTAAAAGACATGAAATTTTGGAGAAGGGTTTAGATTGCATTCTTCTGATTTGTTCATTAAACTTCATTTTTCCATTTAAAATCTTCAAATGCCTAATTTGCCATCATCAGCATCTCTTTACAAACAAAATTCCCAAAATTCCTTTAATAATTTGTATGTTAAAAAATAGAACAGAGGGGGCTTCCCTGGTGGCGCAGTGGTTGAGAGTCCGCCTGCCGATGCGGGGTACGCGGGTTCATGCCCTGGTCCGGCAGGATCCCGCGTGCCGCGGAGCGGCTGGGCCCGTGAGCCGTGGCCGCTGAGCCTGCGCGTCCGGAGCCTGTGCTCCGCAATGGGAGGGGCCGCAGCGGTGAGAGGACCGCGTACCGCCAAAAAAAAAAAAAAAAAAAAAAATAGCACAGAGTTCTAAACTCTAAGTTTTCAAATTCATGCTAAGTGAAGTTATTGTTTTCCCTTGAGTGTCACACCCACCGGATTAGTCACAGATAGCTATATTAAGGATGTTGTTCACATTGTTTAAACACTAGCAATTCTGACCCACCCAGTTCAGCTACAATTTTAAGAGCAACCTGACAAAAATGTTCTTTTATTCCACATAAGAAAAATAAGAAGCCCCTGTCACTTGGAACATATGCAAAATAATATATAATATAATGCTTTTAAGTGTGGAAAAGTGCTTCATACAGTATAGCCTGGCATTCAAGTCTATTACTATGCAGGAGAACTCTTTTACAGTGATTCAGTGTAATGCCTAATTTTATTGGTGCATTACAAAGAACAATATGTAAAAGCGTACATAGAGTGAAATTTTAAAGTGGCCTAATGAATTGAAATTACCTCAGTAATGTACTCGTTGAATCAATTAGTCACATTTTCTTTCATGCTGATTTTAGTCTCCTGTGAGTAATTCTCAGACAAAAATGAGATGGGGATGAACCTGGATAATTCTGGATGGAGAAGCCCTTTAGGTGAATCTGGGGTGAAGAGGATCCCTCCCATCGGAATTCTCTATTCTGCTTCTACATCTCAGTACCATAAGCCATCCCAATGCCTGCTTATAGAATACACAGCTACTGCTGCCTTTTGCCCATATTTTCAAAATGTCTAGGAAATTCTTGTGGAGAAATATCAGCACTGGAAGCAGGGCAACCTCTAGTTCCAACAGAACAATTCATTCATTCTATAAGTATTTTTTAAATGACTAGAATGAGCAATGCTATGCTGGCTGCTGGGATACAGCAATGAATAAGAAAGACAAGGTCCTGTCCTCATAGAGCTTACATTTTATTAGGAAACACAGGCATTAAACAACGAATTACAACATTGATTTTTTTCACAGTCACAGTTTCCTTCTTGAACTGTGGGGCACAGTTCAGAGTAGGAGAGGAGAAGCAGAGACCTTTCAGAGAGCAGATAGAATGTGAATGGAGGATGGCCCATAGCCATCTGCCCATCACCAGGAGAGAGCCTGGATTCAGCCCACAGAAAGAAAGAGAAAAAGAAAGAGAGAAAAGAGGGAGAGAGGGAGGGAAAAGAATGGGGGGGAGGAGAGAGAAAGGAAGGAAGGGAAAAGGAGAAAGGAAGAAAGGAGGAAGGATAAAGGTACCCAAGACCTCACTTGAATTCTTGCATCCAGTTGTTTTGGAATCAGCTCCACACTCGTGTTTCCAAGTTAAGACAGTAAATTCCTCTTTTGCGTATGGATGTACACAAGTTTGTGTTGGTTTCTTGTTATTTGAAGCTAAAAGAGTTCTGACTAACATAACTTTTAAGTATTGGTATAAATTGAGTACCTTTTTGAATATCAAAGAAGCAAAAAATTATAATATTTCAGAAGGTGAACAAGTAATGGCTTCATGAGATTTAATCGTGGACTTGTTGAATATTAGAGTTCGAAGGGATTTACTTAGACAAAGCTTTCAATGAGGCAGAAATAACCCACTGACCACTCCTGGCAGATGTAAACTTGTCTCTAAACCAGTGGTCCTTAACACTGATAACAGTGGTCCTGGAGGACATTCTGGAAGAAAGTAGGGCACTTGTGGGTTGTCATAATAATTTTGTGGGGTCTACTGCCATTAGGGAGGAACCGGGGGGTTGGGCATGCTGCAATGTATGGGTGTTCCACACAGTAAAAAATTATCCTTCATCCTGCAAGATTTTGGAATGTCCAGCAGGCTATCCCTGTAGGTTAAAAGCCTGTTTACCTGAACCCACAACCTAAATCCATTTTTCATATTAAACATAAAATGTTTTTGCAAGCTTTCAATATACAGTGCATTTTCCAAGTACACAATTACATGTAAATCAAGGGAACATTGTATTTTGTTTTATTCAGAATTTCTCCAAGAGTTAGTTTCCCTTTTGGAAAACTCACATGACTCACAGCAAAAGCACTGATGGTATTTGAGTCACTGATTCAACACACCTGCATCAGCATGCGTCTGTAGCTGTTGTACTCCTCATGACTCAGTGGGCTCTGTCTTCTATAGTCACACTCTAGCCCTTACATGTTGAGATATAATTTAGAGCCAGAAGTCTTCAACCTTCTCAGTCATCAAGATAGGCCTTTCTGGTGATGTTCACTTTTACAACTTGGATAAGATGGTTTTGGACAGGTTCTTCACTGTAAAATTAATTACTAAGTATTTTATACTTTCGTCCACTAGTATTAGCCTCCATTGATGATTTTGTTTGAAAAAACTATTACTATGATCTTTTCCTATGTCCATCAGTCCTTCTATATTTCTTAGTTGGCATTCTACTATAAGATAGACTTTCCTCTTCTGCCTCACATATTAATTCATTTATTGATTTATTATCAGTATGGGCTCATGGATTCCTACTTTATTCAATTAGTTATAATCCATATAATCAATACTAAAATTTCACTGTTCAAATTTTTAAAGATTTGGCCAGTGGGAGCCCCATCCTGTTGGTCTCTTCTCCCTGACTCTCTCCATACCTGCCAGCCAAGCGGACCCAGTCTGCTTGCTCTGGTCATGTTGACCTGACACCCTTGCCAAACCTGGCCCATACCCATCTCCCAAGCAGCTATGAATCTAAATGATGAACTTGGCACAGCTCTTTTAATAACCTTTATTTCAGCTATTTTTTTTAGGTTATTGAGATCATATTGAATTTTGATTCTGTCATCCAGTGCATTCACTGTCCCTCCTACTTTTGAGCCACCTAAGCATTTAATACATTTTATATTCAAGTTGTTGATAAAATCTTGAACATAACAGAGCGAGACTTTCCTGCTATTAGAGATATCCTTTCCAGGGGGAATTGATACATTAGTACACATCTGTGTATGTCATTGTTCAACCAGCTCCAAACTTACTTTTAATGATTATCCAGTTTACATTTATTCATTGTGACCACAAGAATATCTTGAGACATTTTTTTCTAATGGTGTGCCAACATTAAAATGCACTCTGTCTATGCATAGTAGTGACCTCATAAAAGATAAAAATTATGTTAGTTTGACGTAAGATGTTATTAATGAACCCATGCTGGCTTCTACTGCTCATTGCTTTCTTATCAGAGGGGGTAAAAAACTTGCTCAAAGTATTGCTACTAAATGAAGTCCTGGAATTTGAATCCAGGCTGGTGTATCTCTCAAGCCTTGCTCTTTTCACAGCATCTCCATCAGTTTACATGGAGATGGCGAAAGGACTTCCTATTTCTGCTTTTACATTATGCTACTTTAATGAGATTGCCAGGGTACAAGTCTTGGCCCATAGGCATGCCCAGTGGCAAGACAAGGGTTAACGTAGGACCCAGGAGTTACCACTGTCTCAGGTCCCTGGTAAGTATACAGGCTGCTATTATTTACAGTTTTTTGAGTCCCTTCCCAAGATGTCCTACTGAGCTTCCCATTTGATGTATAGATTGAAACCTAACTTAGAAAAGCAGGTGTGTGTCTCTTTGATTAAAAGCCAAGCATTTCTAAAACACAGTTGTGAAACTGAATTATTTGTACATGTGAAATATTTACTCGACATTATTTTATCTCTCAGCATATCAGTATTTCAAATATAGGTCTCTATGTAGCTTTTTAGTTCAAGAAAGTTAAGAATTTTTTGGTTGTTGTTTACTTCCTTTATAACACCTTTAATCTAAGGCTCACAGCTTAGAAAGGCTCACTACAGCTTAGAAATGCCACAAAAGCCACAGACATACCCATACCCATGTACTTGAAGAAGGTGGCTTTGCCTGACAAAATAAGAAAAGAGTAACAAACAAAAATCTCCTTAAGTACTAGGAGTGATCTATTGAGGCTTTTTGCTGGATATGGTAGAATGTTGTGTGCAAAGATCACATTCTTAAGGTTGTGGTTGTGTTGAAGGGGTAAGAACAGAGGAAGAGGAAGGATTCTGAACAAAGGAAGATTTAACTTGACTAGCGGGGAGAAAAATCCCCACAGTGGAGTCTGTAAATTCAAGAGAAATGGTGGGAGTCCTCACTGGGATACTCAGAGATGAACTGCACAAAATAACAGAGACCCTTCTGTGGGGAACCATCCCAAGCCGGCAGCTTCTCAGACAAGTCTACCCACCAGGACCAGAGGCACTTAAGGCTCTATGGCTCTCTCAGCTTCTGTGTAATGGGTCCCTGCCTACCTACTGCCTCTCAGGAAAATGGCCTATGGGCCCCTAAGTCCTTCTAGTGCAAGGGATTCTCACAATGCTATGTTGCACCTGAAACTGAGCCAGCATGAGGACCCTTGAAAAGAATCCTATGAGCTCATTGATTTTATCCATACAAATATCTTTTTTTCTACACAAAATCTTTATACAAAGGAACATTTCCATTCCCTGTCATGATCTAATAAATCTAGGTATTTTCTCAAGGTTTTATTCACTGTTCAGAAAACAATATTGCTGACGCTGCTTGTTGTACCCCTACCCACACATATTCTTCACATCACCCACAGTAATTGAAGCACAGTGTTTGATGGAAACAGAACTGCCTGGAATAAAGACCGCATTGTCTAGCTTCTCTCTTAACTGCAAGCAGCAATGTGAATAATTGGCCAGTGACTTATAATTAGAAGTGTTACTGGAAAGCTTCCAGGAAAACATACTTAAAAGATTGTGTAAGCATGCCCTTTGCCTGCTCCTGCGAACATTAATTTGATGCTTCAACCATCATATTGGACCATGAAGATGGAGGCCACAGCCCAGGATTGGAAGAGAAGTCAGCTAGAGCTTTTTTCCTGAAGCCTTAGTAGAGTCTCCATCCCAACTCTGGACTACGAACCTTCAGACATCCATGAAGACTGAAATAAGCTGTTATTTGGAGAAGGTTTCTTTCATCTGTAGCCAATGCTAGTCCTACCTGGTATTAGTACAAATTAGTATAAGAAATATAAGAAAGAAGTCACTGACCATCTCCCCATAATAACACTCTAGCTTTTTCTTTTTATCACATCTCCTCTTAATCCTGTTCTGAAATAATGACATACAGTCTAAAGGAATTGTTAAATTTTCAACTTGTCTACCTGAGTATTGACTTAGAAGAGAAATACATGCTTAATTTTTTTTTTACTTCTAAGTAAAATTACGATATGCTAATATTAAGGTGCCAGGCAAAGCAGATGGCATCCTTTGCATATTTTAAGTTTCTTTAGGACACTAAAGGAGTAGAAGAGTCTCTGAAAGTGAAAGTTCTGGTCCCATTAATGTGTCCCTCCTCTCTGGATCCTCCCATTCTCTGCCTCCCCAAGGACCCTCAGACATATGAGATCAGAACTCAGGAGAGAGGCAGGCTAGAGATATTAGATGAGAGTCATCAACATATAGGTGACAATGAAAGCAAAGGGCTGAATCCAATTATTCAAGAATAAAGAGATAAGTGAAAAGAGGGTCTCTGATGAAGTTCTGCAGAAAGTTCACATTTAAGTAATGGGTAGAGAAAGGGAACGCTACAATGAAGACCGTGAAGAAGTGGTCAGAGATTCTGAAGGAAAAACAAAACAGAAAGGACATTATCCATGTCTTTTGTTGATTAACTGGTGAACAGTGTCAGCTTCTTGTGATCTGGGAAATAAGATATGAATGGATAGATGGTTACTTGGATGTAGCAACTAGGAGGGCATCAGTGAGGACTGATGGAAAGAGCAGTTTCAGGTGGCAGGAATGGGGGTGGAGAGAGGTTCAGGCAGGAGGGGGATGAGATTCTGTGCATAGACATATCCAAGGCTACATCCAACACACAAACTATTGTGCTCAATGGCAAAGTCAGTTGTTTGATTTTTTTAAAAAAATATTTATTTATTTGGCTGCACCAGGTCTTAGTTGCAGCACGTGGGATCTTCAGTTGCAGCACATGGGATCTATCTAGTTCCCTGACCAGGGATGGAACCTGGGTCCCTTGCATTGGGAGCGTGGAGTCTTAACCGCTGGACCACCAGGGAAGTCCCAGTCAGTTGCTTGATTTATTGGACTTTTCAAGTACTTGAAAGCAAATTAAAATTTGTGTGCAGACTCAACCCTTGTTGGAGGAAAAAGGGAACTGGAAAGCAGCTTTTCTGGAGGGCAGATCTTTTTTATGGCAGGCACCATAGTGCTGCCAAAGTGCCTGGTTGGGGCTTCTGGAAAAGGCAGGGAAGCACTAAGGGCCACCACTAGGTTGAATCTTCCCATCAGCCTTGAAAGGCATTAGAGATCTGAGCAACTGCTCCGCTGTATCCAAAATCGGGCAATTACCACAGGGAGGGAGGCTGAAACCTGGAAGAGAAGAAGCCAGGCCGAGAGCCTGAGAAACTGACTGGCCTTTTGGGAGCTAGAATTAGGATGGAAATTTGGAACTTGGAAGACTTTCTGTCTTTTTTCCCACTGTTTGTATTTTTTATAATTATTTTCTTTTTGCAAAAGCTTGGTATTCTGTAAAGTTCTCTAATCATGTAGAGCCAGCTTCTTTTTATCTCTCTTTCTCAGTGCCTAGCCTTATCGTGTGCTAAATAGATTTCACCAGTTTATTTACTTCGGGCTGAAGTGCTGACACCATATGTGACTTCTCCACATCCAACTCCAAGCTGCGCATTTCAAAGATAAATCACTGTAATTATTTATTCTCTTGAAAAGGAGCAGAAGGTGGAAAAGCCAAACTAATATGCACTTTTAGCCCACCCAAATGAAACTCTGGAACCCGATTGCTCTGAACCCTTAACTTTTGGCTCCCTAGTTCCAGATGCTCTAATAGTCTGAGATAATTGAGGTTTGTGGAACAAGTTGGGAAGTTTTACTTATTTTTCAAAGACTACCGACCACAGCTACATATTTATTAGGATTTTTATTGAGTCCTACAGTGTCAGCTGTTAGGGCTGGTAAATTCATCAAAAACTCAGAAATAAACAGAAAACTAGAGTTTCTGTTTTGGAATTCTGAATTCTGTCTGGAATTCAGGATGAGCTTTCAAAGCTAGGACTAGGGAAGTTTTTCTTTGGTTGCTTTGTTTATTTTTTAGAAGGCAATCTTTTTTTCTCACTAGCAATTTTCTTAGGTAACTTAAAATGCAATCATAATCACCAACTCGGATCCCCTTCCCTTCCTGGTGGCAGAAAAAGAAGTTTATTAAAAATTATTTCCTATTCCAGTCTGAGGCAGAAAGAGAAGTTTTCTGGACAATTTTTTCTTTAGATGGATCGTCAGAAGAATGGCCCACGTAAGTACCTTGAACTGGCTTTGTAAGGATAACATGCATAAAGGTGATCACTGTTTTCTTCAGGAAATGTACCAGTGTCAGGGCCTTAATGTCAAATACAACCTCTTATCCCAACACAGTTGCCAAGTGCTGCTTAAAAAAATATAATTTTCTGCTGCAAAAATTTCTTGGTTCATTGCTGAAGAGTACATTCCAGGCCTTTGGGAAAAACCGTGGTGGGTCAGAAGTGGTTCATGTTTTCCTTTTCCCTACTCTTGCCTTTTTATTTTAAGCACTTTAAAAATGTAATCTCTTAATCACATGCTGCCCAAAGAAATCTTGGTGGAAAATGGGTTTAACCCATTTTCATATAAGCAAATTTTTTAGATGATGAAAGCTAATCATAGCAGAAGCCAAGAAAATAATATGCAGATTCCAATTCATTGAAGGTCAGTTTTTTAAAAGCTAATTTGTAGACTAACATGTCAAATTTATATGAATTTACAAAATTCACTATTTTCTTTTACAGAATGTTCAATTTAGCAAAATGTCAGCATTTCATATGGGAATCTTTCAGCTCTTACTTTTTTCTTTTTTTCTAAATTAATTAATTTATTTTTGCTGTGTTGCGTCTTCGTTTCTGTGTGAGGGCTTTCTCTAGTTGTGGTAAGCAGGGGCCACTCTTCATCGCGGTGTGCGGGCCCCTCACTATCGCGGCCTCTCTTGTTGCGGAGCACAGGCTCCAGACGCGCAGGCTCAGTAATTGTGGCTCACGGGCCTGGTTGCTCCGCGGCATGTGGGATCCTCCCAGACCAGGGCTCAAACCCGTGTCCCCTGCATTGGCAGGCAGATTCTCAACCACTGCGCTACCAGGGAAGCCCTCTTACTTTTTTCTTAATATACAAGTTTGTTTTAGATAAATTCTGATTTATTTTAGACAGTTTTACATTTGAAAATCAATAAACCTGCTAAGTTGGTCATTTGGCAAATTTTGATGAAAACTTGATGTGTGGTGACTAGATCAAGACACGGCCACCCTGTGTAGTGTGTACACTGCATAAATCCAGGGCACAATTCACATAGGCTATGAAATGAATGGGGCCACTTAGAGTTGTGTAACACGGAGACTCCAGACCTGAGCTAGATCCTAGGTCTGGTCCCAGCCAAGTGGCATGTTGGGAGCTCCATTAAACAAACCAGCAATTCCAGTCTAATTTGGAGGAGCATACATGTCCTAGAAGTTCAAACTAAGGGGATAAAGCAGGGCCATTAGCACAACTTGTAGGATATGATAGAATCGTCTGGCAGAGATCTTTTAAATGCTTATATCCAGGTTGTCCCCCAGACCAATTAAATGAGAATCTCTTGGTGGGATCCAGGAATGGACAATTTTCAAAAAGGTTATTAGGCAATTGCAATATGCAACTGTTGTATAGTAAAGAATTTGACTGGCATCTGTCCCTAGTTCCTGGAGGGGACACTCTAAATTCTTGGAATTCCCCCAGTGACAGGAGTGTCTTTGTTATTCATGGTGGGCCCTTGGATCACACCTGTGGTTTTTTTTGTTGTTTGCTTTTGTTTTTTAAGAAGCGGTTGGTTTTTATTTATTTATTTATTTTTTGGCTGTACCGCGTGGCATGCGGGATCTTAGTTCCCCGACCAGGGATCGAACCCATGCCCCCTGCAGTGGAAATGGAGAGTCTTAATCACTGGACCGCCAGAGAAGACCCCACATCTCTGTTCATACTCAGGAGATGACTCAGAATGGGGGCTGCTCAGGCCCAAAAGACCAACCATGGGGTCAGAGAGTTGAGTCTTTGAGGCACAATGATATTAGTACACGCTTTCAACCTCCAGGAAGGGAGGAGGGCTGGAGATTGAGTTCAGTCATGTGGCCAGTGATTCAATCAATTATGCCTATATAATGAAACCTCAATTAAACTCTGGACACTGAGGCTTGGGGGAGCTTCCTGGTCGGTGAACACATTGATGTGCTGGGAGGGGGACGTGTCCTGATTCCATGGCAAGAAGGCACGTAGACCCTCCCAGATCTCCCCCTATGTATTCTTCATTGGGCTGGTCTTTGGATACAAAGGATTTGTATCCTTTACAATAAAACTGTAATCATAAGTATAGCACTTTCCTGACTTCTCTAAGTCATTCTAGCAAATTATCAAACCTGAAGGGGTAGTAGAAACTCCTGAAATTTGCAACCAGTTGATCAGAAGGGCAGGTAGCCTGGAGACCCCCAGACTTGCAGCTGGTGCCTGAAGTAAAGGCAGTCTTGTTGGGGACTTCCCTTAAACCTACAGAGTCTCATGCTAACTGTAGGTGCTCAACATCAGAATTGAACTGTAGTATGGCAGCAACCACACTGAGAACCACTCTTCCAGGAAATGGTGGTTCAGAGCATTGAGTGCCAGAATCAAATCATCCATCCAGGTCAAGGCAGGGGCACTATCAGGGTCCAACTAGGATGAGAGTGTGAGTATGGAAGGAGGTAGAGGGCAGGCAGGAATGAGATACAAGGGCTTGGCCTTAAAGTCCCTTATGGGAATGAGAGTAGATATTATGAACCAGGACAAAAGGTCAGTGTTGCAAAATGCCCATATGTTGTAGCTTAGTGCTCAAAAAAATGAGCTCCATCGTCCCCAGAGGCAGAGGGTACAAAACCACAGGCTCTTTCCAACATCACCACCACCAGAAGTTATTGGAAGGAAGCTCTCCATTTAAACAGGACTCATTTTATGACTAGGGTGGAATTGAACTAGCACGTGCTGGAGTTATCATTGCTATGGCTGAATGGATCGAGAGTCAGTAAGTACACGATTTGAATAATTAAAATCCTTCCCATAAGTGGCTTCTTAAAAAAGTATGCTTCAGGGATCAAAGATCCTGCATGTCGCACCACGTGGCCAGAAAAAAAAAGTATGCTGAGCTTACGATCATTTCAATATGTCTTGGTGTCTTGGATTTCTTGATATTTGAAGTCTGAATGAGAAGCTCTTGTCAAGGTTGGGTTGTCACTGAGAAAGGTGAACTGACTGGCTGGCTTCCAAGTGGTCTCACAGGGAGACATTTACCTTAATGCATTTATCACATTCCACAGTCTCTCTTAGCTGTCCAGATGCATAATTTCCATCTTGCCACCACTGTAGAGTTGATCCAACTTGGACAAGCCAACTCACACTGTGTAAACATCAGGTGTCTGAAGTATATAAACCAGAATACGTGTTAATTCCTAATACAACAATATGGCTAGGATTTCTCTATACATAAAGCTGCTTGGGAAAAAAAGGTTAGAAAAACATTTTATGGTGAGCATGCAGTGTATTTAGAGTGCCTCATGGCCCAAAGCTCTGTGAGATGTGCGGCATCCATCTCTACCATGGGACTGTGCACACCTGCTCTGTGACCAGCCTTCAGGCTCTCTGCGTGGCACAGGTGAGGCCCTGCAATACTTGCCTCTATGACTGTCCCTTTTCTTTGCTTTCTTTATTGATCAGTGCTCTCTGCTGGCTGATTCTTCTCTCTTTAAATGTGTCGTTAACTTTAGTCAGGTTCCTGTCAAATCTTGCGGGCCTGAGAGCCACTCTGTCTCTTTATCAAGGTGACTTTACCTAACTCTCCTCTGGTCCATCATGTAGTGATTTTATTTTGACTCTCAGAGGATAATTTTTAAAAATTATCTTTATTGTTTTCTTCTGATTTAAAAATGCACTTTTCATTGGAAAATTCAGAAATATATAAAAATAACTCATAATTCCACCATCTGATTGAAACATAATTTTTTTTTTACTTACAAAGTTTGTTTCTGCATTACTGTGAGTATTCTTTTTTTTTTTAAAAACAGCTCTATTGATATAAAATTTACGTATAAAACTCACTCATTTTAAGTGTACAGTTCAATGATTGTTAGTAAATATATGGAGCTGTGCAACCACCATCACGATCCAATTTTAGAAGATTTCCATCTGCTCGAATTGATCCCTCATGCCCAATTGCTGGAGCCCCATTCATACCTCCAGCTCCAGCAACCACTAATCCACTTCCGTCTATAGATTTGCCTATCTGGACATTTCATAGAAATGGGTCATATAATATTTGATCTTTTGTTACGGGCCTCTTCCACTTAGCGTAATATTTTTGAGGTTCATCCATGTTGTCGCATGTACTGTTCCTTTTTTTATTGCAGAATAGTCTTCCATTATGTTTATAGCACATCTTATTTAACCATTCACTACTTGATAGAAGTTTGGATGGTTTCCACTTTTTGGCTATTATAAATAATGATGCTGTGAAGATTTATATGCGAGTCTTGATGTGGACTTAATGTTTTCATTCCTCTTGGGTAGATACCTAGAAGTGAAATTGCTGCACTATGTGGTAAATTTATGTTTAACATTTTAAGAAACTGTCAAACTCTTTTCTAAAGTGGTTGCACCGTTTTAAATTCTGGCCAGCCATGTATGAAGTTTCCAGTTTTTTCATATCATTGCCAACACTTGGTACTGCCTGATTTTTTGGTTGTAGTTATTCTAGTGGGTGTGAAGCAGTATCTCATTACGGTTTTAACTTGCATTTTCCTAATAACTAGTGATGTTGGACATGATTTCATGTGCTTATTAGCCACTTGTATATAGTCTTTGGTGACATGTGCATCAAGCCTTTTGTCTATTTCTAAAATCCAGTTGTTTTCTTATTATTGATTTAAAAGAATTCTTTATATATTCTAGATACTAGTAATTAATCAGACATATAATTTGTAAATTTTTTTCTTTTTCTACAACTTATCTTTTCATTTTCTTGATGGTGTCCTTTGAAGCACAAAATGTTTTAATTTTAATGAAGTCTAATTTAGCATGATTTATACCTTGCTCTACGATCTGTTTTGAATTTTTCTGGAGTATAATATGAGATAAGGACCTAAATTCATCTTTGTGCATGTGGGTATTTAATTATTCTAATATCACTTGTTGAAAAGACAAGTCACATTGAATTGTCTTGGCCCCCTTTTCAAAAATCTAATGACCATAAACGCTTCTGAGCTACAAATGCTGTTCTATTGATTTATATGTTTTTTTTCTTGAATATCAATACCACGCTGTCTTGATTGCTGTAGTTCTATATGGAGTTTTGAAACTGGTAACTTTGTTTTTATTTTTGGCAGTTCTACTCTGCTTTTTGAACAGTAGTCACCACTTGGTATGTTTTTTCTATTTCCTTTCTTGCTATCAGTTCCCATACCCGGTTGCTATCAGGGTATCCAATACTAGGACCCCCTTTTTCTTTTCTTCTCCTTCTCCCTCTTTTCCTCTTCCTCCTCCTCCTCTTCTTCCTTCTTTTTTTCACCAGCTCATCTTAGTTGTGCTTTACAAACATGCATTGCATTCCTATTGTATTCTGAGAGCAATGCCAGGCCCTATAGGGAGTATGGAGAATGAGCATGATTTCCCTGGTTTCAAGGAGTCATTTTAGTAGCAGCTTCTGGTTTAGAATCAAAGAGGGCTAAGGGTAAACATTTAGTTATCTTTTGAAAACTCTGAGAGACAGATGGTTGGACATACCGTGATTCCAACAACATAGCACAGAGCAGATGAGTTTGCGTTGGGAGGTGCCATGCAATTGTTCTTACATCTTGGGCTCTGCACTTTACACATCCCAGTTTTTTTGTTTTTTTTGTTTTTTTTTTTTTGCGGTACGCGGGCTTCTCACTGCTGTGGCCTCTCCCATTGTGGAGCAGAGGCTCCGGACGCGCAGGCTCAGCGGCCATGGCTCACGGGCCCAGCCGCTCCGCGGCATGCGGGGATCTTCCCGGACCGGGGCACAAACCCGTGTCCCCTGCATCGGCAGGCGGACTCTCAGCCACTGAGCCACCAGGGAAGCCCCACCAGCTCATCTTAATCATATACTTTGGTCTGGAAACCAAAGAACACTGTCTTATGTTGATGTAATGCTTTCTATTTCTCACATCATGCATGAGTTACCAACATAGAGAGAGGACTGGAAAATAACAACCCCTGGTATAGTTACAGAATGCAGAACATGCTCTCAATCACTCCTATATTGATATATAAAGTTCATTATAAAGGAGGTGATAGTCCTGCTGTATTCTCTGGTCTTACCTCACCCAGGGAACTGAGTTCATATCTGGACATCACAAGCTCTTCTAGTAAACACAGCTTGCTTTCCCTCTGGGACACCAACTGTTTCCCCACCTACGGCCATGCATTTCCAATAAAGATGTCTTTATTCCTAACTCATGACCAATAAGCATATTGCGTTCTTTTGGTGACAGGGGTTAGCTCAAGGGAAAGCATTCGACACATTCATAGCTACTAATATGCAATGAGACTTTTTCTGGAATTCCTGAAAGATTCCCACTCTTCTCTACTAGACGTGAGATTGTAAGAAGGTAAGACTGGAACTCTTTAACCGTCTTGCTATCCTGAGGGAAAAGCCTGATTGAATTTCTTTCTTCGAGAAATGGAGCTGGGAGATGAGAGAAGCAGTGAATCCTTATTCTGGGGATCTTCTATGAGCCTCTGTTTCAAACCATGTCTTTAATGAAACTTATTCTGGAGTTTTAAATTATGTGAACCAGTAAAATCTCCTTTTTGCCTAAGCTATAGGTTAAACTGGGTTTTCTGCCATATGCAACCAAAATAGTTCTTACTAATTCATTTTAAAAGAGACACTGATAAATTAGACTAAGCCCAGAGAAGAATTGCCAGGGGGGTGAGTGTGCCCGGAACTACGTCAAAGGGGGAGAAATCGAAGAGAGTTTGGCTTGAGGAAAGATGGCCTGGTGTGTATGTGTCCCAGGAAAAGAAGGATGTTAAAAGTACAGGAGAGGATACTAACGAAAGAGAAATATCTTCAAATATTTAATTAGAATTCATAATAGGAAGAACCTGGGAAACAAATTTCAATGCAAAGTGTTAACAATTTAATGTGTCTGAAAACTAAATAAATTGTGTTGATAACATGCTTGCTAAGTCTAGAAGCATTTTAAATCACTTATCAGAGATATTGTGGAGTAAATTCAACAGATGGTGTTTTCTGAACTTCAGTCATTTGAATATAGTCTTCACAATTTTGCCATATGGGAAGGTGCAATTTGTACCATTTTTTGCTCAATGTTTTCTTTGCATCAACTCCTTTTTTGTCTAAATACATTTATTTTTTAAATTTATTTATTTTTTTGCGGTACGATGGCCTCTCACTGCTGCGGCCTCTCCCGTTGCGGAGCACAGGCTCTGGACGCGCAGGCTCAGCGGCCATGGCTCACGGGCCCAGCCGCTCCGCGGCATGTGGGATCTTCCCGGACCGGGGCACGAACCCGTATCCCCTGCATCGGCAGGCGGACTCTCAACCACTGCGCCACCAGGGAAGCCCTAAATACGTTTATTTTTAAATGAAACTTTAAATCACTACAAAAGAAAAAAGCTCTGTGCCTGTGATCTGGTCTCTGTTTGTTAAAAGGAAAATTAATTGGTTGGAGATATGGTAACACCCAACTGATCATTTCTCTTCCTCCTGTTAGAAGGATTGAAAGAAAATTGAATGGGAAATTTTTTTTCTCACTAAGCAATTCAGTGTTTTTAATGTCATACCTGTGTGCCACTTAAAATCATGAATCTATTCACACATTTGGAAAGCCTCCAGCGTGGGTGTAATTCATACCAGTGTTTTCCAAACTTTTTACAACTTGTCACACACAGAGAACGCTACTGTGTGGCACACTGGGGTAGACGAAGGCGGCTGCTTATCACTTGGCAGAGACAATGGGCCCAAGGGAGCAGACTCCAGCCCAGGCAGCACCCCACTCCCAGCCCACCTGGGGCAGAGAAGATGGATATATTGACACACAACTACTTCTTCCAGTTAACATTCTATTAAGAGTTTTTGCTAGAAGCCTATAATTCTATACAACTCACTCTCTAAGTTTCTGGAATTCAAACCTTCAGCTTGAAGTAGTTACTTTTTGTATGTATGTCTGTGAACTCATAGGCTGACTACAGCCCATCTCTGCACCTTCTGGAATATTCTCTCTTGGAGGATTTGGCATCTCCCTTTGTACATATGACAGAGGAGCAGCAGTGAAATCAAGTTGCTATGTTACAGTGGGAAAACAAATCCTCCTTACTCCCTAACCACCAAATGAAACCACAGACAGCTTCTCTTCTTGGGCTATAAATAGGATTATAAATCCTTTTCTCCAACTGATACCTTGGAAAGTCTGACTCAGTAAAAATGTGGTGTGAGTGTGTAAAGAAACCTTTTTTACAATCCTTCTAATCTTACATGTATAAATGCACTATAGTTCTGAAAACAATTGGTTCATTCTAAACCAAGTAGATGAGCAGGTAAGAGGAAATCTCTGTCTTTAAGAGCATAGCTTTTGGCTGGGGTTACCTTATTTGGAAGAATTTGAAATGTTGCTAAGGCTCCCTGTGACTCTATGACTGGCGAACATCTGATACCAGTTTACAGATTCCATGATTCACTAAAGGATTTTGGTCTGTTTCTACTCCTTTAGTCCCCTGTCTTTATCCTAAATATTTCCCCACAAACAGACTTCAGCATTTTCCTAAATGGACAGATTATTTCTCTGAGTATATTTGTGTGGGGGTTTGTTTTGTTTTTGCATTGTCTTTTTTTTTTCTAATTGTGGTGGTTTACTGTCACTGGTATTTTTCTTTTGAGTTCCTTTCTTGGGTGGGAGATCATTTTTGGCTTCAGACTGGAATGTCCCGGAATAACTGCTGTTTAAAAGACTACTTGTGTATTGCAGTTTTAAGGAACTCTTATGATTGAGGCTGAGATCTATCTACAGGCACCTAATAGAGTGGGAATATTTATACCTCTGATTTCTGCAATAAGAGTCCCACTACTTCAAAGTACATTTAGCCCAATTCTCTTCTCAGGCCTGGAAGATGCAAAGCAATAAATGGACACCTAGAGAATGAATGTTTTATGTCCCCCCAAATTCATATGTTGAAACCTAATCCCCAGTGTGATGGTATTTGGAGGTGGGGTCATTGGGAGTTAATTAGGTCATGAGGGTGGAGCCCTTATGAATGGGATTAGTGCCCTTATAACAAAGACCCCAGAGAACTCCCTTCCCCTTCTGCCCTGTGAAGACACAGCCAAAAGACAACTGTTTATAAACCAGACATCAAATTTGCTGCACTGTGATCTTAGACTTTCCAGCCTCCAGAACTGTAAGAAATAAATGCTTGCTGTTTAAGCCACCCAGTTCATGGTATTTTTGTTGTAGTAGCCCAAATGGATTAAGACTGGATGTTACAGCAAGGGACAGGATTTTGATTCTCCGTGCTTTTCAATCATCTGAGGACCTTGGTAAAATGCAGATTCTGAGTCAGTAGGTCTGGAGTAGGGACTGAGAAATTGTCTTTCTAACAAATTCCTAGATGACGCCGATGCTGCTGGTCTAGGCACCATAGTTTGAGAACCATTGGTGTATAGTATTTCCCATATTGGCCTGAAGTTAAGGCTCATCAGAAGTGGCTGTTGTATAGACAAAATACCAAATCTTTCCCTGAGAACAGTGATTCAGAGGTCTGCTTTGGGACTTTAGTCCCCTGTTTCAAGAACTTCTTCATGCTCTGGTTCCAAACTACTTCTTAACCTGAACTACTGATACTCCTCTACTCTCCATTCATTCATTTTCCTCCCACCCTTCCTTCCTTTCAATCTCTCTCTTTCTCTCCCTTCCTTATTCCCAACAAATATTTGTTTAACATGTCCTTGGGATTTATATCTGAATAAGAGAGACAGACTCTACCCTTACAGATAATAGACAAGTAAACAGATAAATAAACATAATTACAATTTGTGATACACGCTAAGAAGGAAGTAAATAAGGTGATGAGATGCAGAGGTATGGGGCAGAGGTGGGAAACCATTTAAGCCAAAGTTGTCAGGGGTGTTCTCTAAAGAAGACAGTTAAGCTAATATTCTTATTGAACCTTCCAGCCTACACCTCACTGCTTGCTGAATGTACCTGTTTTTTGCAGACACATTGCCTTTGTTCATGCTGTTTTTTTCACCATGAGTGTCATCTCACTAATCCCATCTGCCAATTAATTAAAGAGCAATCTAAATGCCACTGCCTTTATCCAGGTTCCCCCAGCCATATGTGATACCTCACCCCTCTGAGCTCCTAAAGCACCAATTATACTTCTGATCTTGTCTTCATATTCTGCCTTAAATTGTAGTTGTTTTTAGATAATAATAGCTGTATTTCTGAGGGTGCTTTATTAGATTGCATACATTATCTCAAATTACTCAACAACACTGGCAGGTGATCTTGTTATTTCCATATTACAGGTAAAGAAACTGAGACTTGGAGAAGCTAAGTAATTTGCCCAAAGTCACACAACAAATAAGCGACAGAGGTGAGATTCAAAGTATGCCCTCCCAGTTGGTCTGTTTTATCTCCTGTAGCAGATCTTAAGCACCATGAAGGAAATGACTATTTTATCTCTGTATCTTTTTTTTTTTTTGCTGTGCCTCATGGCTTGTGGAATCTTAGTTCCCTGACCAGGGATATAAGTTGGGGCCCGCAGCAGTGAGAACATGAAGTCCTAACCACTGGACAGCCAGGGAATTCCCTGTATCTTTATTTATTTATTTTAAAAGATTTATTATTTATTTATTTATTTAATTTATTTTTGGCTGCTTTAGGTCTTACTTGTGGCATGCAGGATCTTTGTTGAGGCATGTGGGATCTTTCATTGAGGCACATGGGCTCTTGGTTGTGGTGCGTGGGCTTCTCTCTAGTTGTGGCGTGCGGCTTTTCTCTCTCTAGTTGTGGTGTGCAGGCTCCAGGGTGCATGGGCTCTGTACTTTGCGGCACGTGGGCTCTAGCTGAGGAATGCAAGCTCAGTAGTTGTGGCACGCAGGCTTAGTTGCCCCGCGGCATGTGGGATCTTATTTCCCTGACTAAGGGAACTAAGGGATTGAACCTGCGTCCCCTGCATTGTAAGGTGGATTCTTTACCACTGGACCACCAGGGAAGTCCCTCCCTGTATCTTTAAATTTAAAAAAAAATCAAGTTGCAGAAGAGCCCTAACATTAGTGTAACACTAAAGAGAAAAAAAATTAAAAGAGAACAGAATTCCCTTCCCATCTTATATTAGTTTGCTAAGGTGCTATAACAAAGTGCACATTTTGAGTGGCTTGAACAAGAGAAATTTTTTTTTAACATCTTTATTGGAGTATAATTGCTTTACAATGGTGTGTTAGTTTCTGCTTTATAACAAAGTGAATCAGCGTTACATATACATATATCTCCATATCTCCTCCCTCTTGCATCTCCCTCCCACCCTCCCTATCCCTCCCCTCTAGGTGGACACAAAGCATCGAGCTGATCTCCCTGTGCCATGCAGCTGCTTCCCACTAGCTATCTAGTTTACATTTGGTAGTGTATATATGTCCATGCCACTCTCTCACTTCGTCCTAGCTTACCCTTCCCCCTCCCCGTGTCCTCAAGTCCATTCTCTATGTCTGCGTCTTTATTCCTGTCCTGCCCCTAGGTTCTTCATAACCATTTTTTTTTTTAGATTCCATATATATGTGTTAGCACATGGTATTTGTCTTTCTCTTTCTGACTTACTTCACTCTGTATGACAGACTCTGGGTCCATCCACCTCACGACAAATAACTCAATTTCGTTTCTTTTTATGGCTGAGTAATATTCCATTGTATATATGTGCCACATCTTCTTTATCCATTCACCTGTCGATGGACACTTAGGTTGCTTCCATGTCCTGGCTATTGTAAATAGAACTGCAATGAACATTTTGGTACATGACTCTTTTTGAATTATGGTTTTCTCAGGGTATATGCCCAGTAGTGGGATTGCTGGGTCGTATGGGAGTTCTAGTTTTAGTTTCTTAAGGAACCTCCATACTGTTCTCCATAGTGGCTGTATCAAGTTACATTCCCACCAACAGTGCAAGAGGGTTCCCTTTTCTCCACACCCTCTGCAGCATTTACTTTTTGTAGATTTTTTGACAATGGCCATTCTGACTGGTGTGAGGTGATACCTCATTGTAGTTTTGATTTGCATTTCTCTAATGATTAGTGATGTTGAGCATCCTTTCATGTGTTTGTTGGCAATCTGTATATCTTCCTTGGAGAAATGTCTATTTAGGTTTTCCGCCCATTTTTTGATTGGGCTGTTTGTTTTTTTGATATTGAGCTGCATGAGCTGCTTGTATATTTTGGAGATTAATCCTCTGTCAGTAGCCCTAGAGGCTAAAAGTCTGAGATCAAGGTGTCAGCAGGACCATACTCCTTCTGAAGGTGCAGGGAAGTATTGTTCTGGGTCTCCCTCTTGGTTTCTGGTAGTTCCTTGGTTTAAGGCAGCATAACTCTGCTCTTCCATGGTGTTCTCCCGTGTGTGAATCTCTGTGCCCAAATTTCCCTTTTTTTTTTCTCCCTTTTTATGAGGACACCAGTCACATTGGATTAGGAGCCCATCCTACTGACCTCACCTTAACTTAACTAATTATGTATGTAAAAATCCCATTTCCAAATAAGGTCACATTCTGAGCTACTATGGGTTAAGACTTCACATATGAACTTTTAGGGGATACAGTTCAACTGTGGACAAAGTGTCACTGCCTGCCTTGTCATCAAGGCATCAGCCACTGCAGCCACTCCTCTGCAGTGCACACTGAGGGATTTGGGATGAAGAAAACTGGACACTGGCCCTAGATAGATAAGGTGCATATCAAAGGAATGATTTCAATGAGCCCAGACTCTTGCATCTTCCTATACATAGAAAAGTGCTAAATTCATTAACTTGAGATGTCTGTTTTTTCTTTAATTAACAGTAATCTTTTGATGTTCCAACTATGTGGGCTATTTTTTTTCTTTTTGCAAAAACTCCTATATATCCTGATTCCTCCCTTACCTCTTCTGAACAGCCCCTTAGAGCTATCTGAGAGGGTGTCCGCCAGGCTTAAGTCCTCAGTATGCCTGCTGAATAAAACATAATTCTCAACTTTTAGGTTGTGAAGGTTTTTCAGTCAACACAACCCATAACACGTTTCTACTTCATAGCTTTAATGCTGATCCCTAACCTAGAGAACCTGATGTAGTTCTCCTATTTGTCCTTTCCCAAAGCCAACAGTGCAGAGGGGTCAAATGATCAATTTAGACAAGTTTCACTGTGCCAAAATTGAACCTATTTCTAGCTTCGATCTCTAATAGATGTAGCTGTCCTACAGTCACTCCAGCTCCAATGTTATTGAGTTTTCACATAAGCAAAAGAGGTCACCTACATAACACCAAAAAGTTGGTCTGCCTTAAGCTGTGATAACTTGTGATTCCTTCTGCCCCTCACTAAAGGGGTGTGTTGATTTCTGTGTCTAACATTACAATATCTAGCAGTTATGTTTGACGATGCTTAAAATACTTAAACCTTTATTTCAAAATCAGTTTAACTTAGTAAGTTAAACTGGGCATAAACCTTTTCGTGTCCCTCATTTCTTGTTAGTAGGAAAAAAGCTTCATCCTCCTAGACCTTCCCTAAGTTCCAAAGAGCAGATTCAAACAGTTACTAAATAGGGAGGAGAAGTAATGCAGAAACAAAAGAAGAGCTGTCAAGGAACGATAGTGCAGCTATAAAGCAGGGTCCTGGTTCCTCCTCAAGGGATATACGTAGTATTATCTTCGAGTTCTTCTACACGAACTAAAGCCCCTGCCCAGGTAGAGGACAGTAACTGCAGGTTGAGCTCAAGATTCCTGGAACACAGCCCTGTTACCTCACCACCAACCAATCAGAAGAAAGTCACACACTCTTAGCTCTCACACCAAATTTTGCTTATTAAAAACTTCTCTCCCAAAGGGGACTTCCCTGGTGGTCCAGTGGTTAAGAATCCACCTTCCAATGCAGGGGATGCAGGTTTGATCCCTGGTTGGGGAACTAAGATCTCACGTGCCACAGGGCAACCAAGCCTGCACACCAAAACTAGAGAGAAGCCCACACACCGCAACTAGAGAGAAGCCTGCGTGCCACTAGAGAGAAGTCTGCATGCCACAACGAAGAGCCTGCGTGCTACAATGAAGGATCCCAGGTGCTGCAGCTATGATCCAATGCAGCTAATAAATAAATAAGTAAATATCTAAAAAATAAAAAAAATAAAACTTCTTCCCCCAAACCGCTGGGGAGTTCAGGGTTTCTGAGCACAAACCACCTGTTTTCCTTGCTTGGCCCTGCAGTAAACCTTTCTCTGCTCCAAACTCCGACGTTTTAGTTTGTTTGGCCTCACTGTGTGTCAGGCACACAAACTTGCATTCAGTAACAATATTAATATCAAGAAATATTGCTAATCAAGAAAGAAGTGCTGCTGGTAATTTAGGAAGCCCTAAATGCGAAATGGCCTATACACAGTACGTCATAATGCAAAATAGGTTAGAATGTTGCAAAGTCAAATTTTTAAAGTCCAATCAATCAAAAGCACAGGGCAGGTAAATGTTAACAATACTGACTAGGCCAATAGGGCATTTTGCTTAACAGACTACAGAATTCCTGAGGAGAGAGATTCTGTCATCTGACTCAGCTTTGATCCCCAACAATGCCTAGCTCAGGGCATTGCACAGAACAGATTTTGATACATTAAATTGAATGAAGTTTTTAAAAATGTGGCTTATCTCCTTAACAGAGATAGGAAGAATTCAAAGTTAAATTTAAGAAGTAAAAAAAGTAAAACTCTACTTGCCAGGAACTGTTCTAACTACAGAGACTGAAGTAGACTCTATTATCTCCATCCTAAAGATAAAGGAACAGAGAGATTAAGTAGCTCACACAACTAGGGAATAATAACTGTGGGAATTCACACCTAGGGAGTTTACATTTAAAACCATTACAGGGCTTCCCTGGTGGCTCAGTGGTTAAGAATCCACCTGCCAATGCAGGAGACACAGGTTCGAGCCCTGGTCTGGGAAAAGCCCACGTGCGGCAGAGCAACTAAGCCCGTGTGCCACAACTACTGAGCCTGAGTGCCTAGAGCCCGTGCTTCACAACAAGAGAAGCCACCGCAATGAGAAGCCTGCACACCGCAATGAACAGTAGCCTCTGCTTGTCGCAACTAGAGAAAGCCCGCATGCAGCAATGAAGACCCAGCACAGCCAAAAATAAATAAATTTATTAAAACAAAACCAAAAACCATTACAGTCCACATTCTCAACGTTGTGCTGTATATCAGTTAAAAACACTGGTGAATAGCCGGAGATCCAGAGCTTCCTTTTCCCTAAGGAATTCTTCAACTGAGAGGTTTGCTGTCAGATTACCAGTGTATTGCTCCTGTTGAGTTCAAGAAATACACTGTAGGGATTATGCATTCCACCTTTGGCATTACTCTATATCTAGGGTCAAATTTTGGCTTTGGCATATTGTGCTACCAACTCTTCCAAACTCAGTTTCATCATCTGTAAAATAAGGCTAATTACTTCTACCTCATAGAGTTGTGATTTCATGTTTAAAGCATTTAACACAGTTCTTGGTACATAATAAAAGCTCAATAAATGATATCTACAAAGTATACTTATTCTGTGAGTAATATGTCATTGTATGAATATACACAACTTGTCTATTCACTGTTGATATATATTTGGGTTGTTACTATTGACTATTACAAATAAAGCTACTAGGAACATTCTTATACAAGTCTTTGTATGGACTTATGTTTTAATTTCTCTTGGGTAAAGTGGAAGAGGAGATATAGTCTTAGTTTTTATGAAATTGACAAAACGTTTTCCAACGTGGTTGTACCATTTGATATTCCCACAAGCAGTGTATGAGAGTTCCAGTTCCTCTACATTCTTATCAACACTTGGTATGGTCAGTTTTATTTATTTATAGAATTTGTGTGTGTGTGTAGTAAAAAATCATAAATTGACCATCTTAACTATTTTTTAGCATACAGTTCATTAGTGTTAAGTATATTTACATTGTTGTGAAACATCTTCAGAACCTTTTAATCTTGCCGAACTGAAAATCTATACCCATTAAACGACTCCCCTTTGCCCCTTCTCCCCAGCCCTTAGCAACAACTATTCTACTTTCTGTCTCTATGAATTTGACTAATTTAGATACCTCATATAAGTGAAATCATACAGCATTTGTCCTTTTGTGACTGGATAATTTCACATAACCTAATGTCCTCAAGATTCATCCATGTTGTAGCATGTGACAAGATTTCCTTGCTTTTTAAGGTGGCATAGTATTCCATTGTATGTATATTCATTTTGTTTGTCCATTCATCTGTTGATGGACATTTTTGTTGCTTCTACCTTTTGGCTATTGTGAATAGTGCTGCTATGCACATGGATGCGCAAACATCTCCTAGACTATGCTTTCAATTTTTTTGGATATATATCCAGAAGTAAGGTTTCTGGATTATATAATAGTTCTATTTAAATTAAAATTGTATGAGTAATTAAATTAGTAATTAATTTAGGGTAATTAATTAATTAAAGTAGCAATCAAAAATAATATGAAGAGCTGCCAAACTATTTTCCAAGGTGCTTGCACCATTTAAAAATCCCACCAACAATGCATCAACTTCTCCACATTGCTGTCAGCACTTGTTCATTTCTTTCTTTTTGTCTTTCTTTCTCTCTTTCTTTAGTTCACAGTAGCCTTCTCAATGAATATGAGGTTATCTCATTGTGGTTTTGATTTGCATTTCTTTGATGATTAGTGATGTTGAGCTTTTTTCATACACTTGTTGGTCATTTGTCTTTGGAGAAATATCTGTTCAAGTCCTTTGTCCATTTTTAAAATTGGGTTAACTGATTTTTTTGTTGTTGTTGAATTGCAGGAGTTCTTTATATATTCAGGATATTAATACCTTATTAGATATAAGATTTGCAAATATTTTCTTGCATCCCATAAGTTGCCTTTTCACTCTATTGATCATGTCTTTTGATTAAAAATGTCTAAGTTTGATGTAGTCCCATTTGTCTATTTTTTGCTTTTGTTGCCTGTGCTTTTGGTTTCATATACAAGAACTGATTACCAAATTTAGTGCATGAAAAATTTTCCCCTATATTTTCTCCTAGGAGTTTTGCAGTTTTAAGTCTTATGTTTAGGTCTTTATTCCATTATGAGCCAATTAAGTGCCCAACTTCATTATCTGTATGTGAATATCCAGGTTTCCTGGCACTATTTGTTGAAAACACTGCCCTTTTACCATTGAGTGGTCTTGTCACACTTGTCAAAGATCATTTGAGCACATACTCAAGGGTTTATTTCCAGGCTCCCTATTCTATTTCATTGGCCTATCAACACTGTTTTGATTACCATTTCATAATATGTTTTCAAGGCAGTAAGTGTGAGTCCTCCAACTTTGTTATTTTTCAAAATTATTTTGGCTATTCAGGGTCCTTTGTGATTCCATATGAATTTTAGGATGATTTTTTTCTATTTCTGCAAAAACTTCCATTGAGATTTTGATAGGAATTCCGTTGAATCTGTAGGTCACTTTGGGTGGTATGGACATTTTAGCATTATTAAGTCTTCCAATCCACAAACATGAAATGTATTTCCATTTATTTGCTTCTTTTTAAATTTCTTTCAACAATGTTCTATAGTTTTCAGTGTACTTGCATTTCATTTCCTTAAGTATATTCCTAAGTACTTTTTGATGTTATTGCAAATGCAATTGTTTTCTTAATTTCCTTTTCCAGTTGGTAATGGTTAGTATATAGAAATGCAGCTGATTTTGGTGAGTTGATTTTATATCCTGCAACTTTGCTGAATTTATTAGTTCTAACAGATTTGTGTGTGTGCGTATGTGTAATCTTTAGGGTCTTCTACATAAAAGATCATGTTATCTGCAAACAGCTAATTTGACTTTTTCTCTTCCAACTTGGATGGCTTTTATTCCTTCTTTTCCTTGCTTGATTGCACTGGGTAGTACTGACAATACTATGTTGAATAGAAGTGGTGAGAGTGGGCATCCTTATCTTATTCTTGATCTTAGAGGAAAAGTTTTCAGTCTTTCACCATTGAGTATGGTATTAGCTATAGGCTTTTTGTATATTGGCTTTATTATGTTGGCGGTTTATTATGAAGGTAATTTCCTTCAGTTCCTATTTGGTTGAGTGTTTTTACATGAAAGTGTGTTAGATCTTGTCAAATACTTTTTCTGCATCAGTTGAGATGATTATGTGCTTTTTGTCCTTCAGTCTGTGAATTTGGTCTATTACATTGATTGATTTTCATATGTTGAAACATACTTGCCTTCCAGAAATAAATCTGGCTTGGTCATGATGTATAATCCCTTTAATGTGCTGTCGAATTTAGTTTGCTAGCATTTTGTTGAGGATTTTTGCATTAATAGTCATCAGGGATATTAGTCTGTAGTTTTCTTATAGTGTCTTTATTTGGCTTTGGTATCAGGGTAATGCTATCCTCATAGAATGAATTTGGATGTGTTCGCTTCTGCTCAACTTTTTGCAAGAGTTTGAGAAGATAAGAGTTAATTCTTCTTTAAATGTTTGGTAGACTTCAGTAATATCAGCCGGTCTTGAGCTTTTCTTTGTTAGGAGAGATATATCCATCTATCTCTCTCTGTATGTATCTCCTTGTCATTAGAAACTATAAAGAATATATATGATTTGGAAATCAGACTGTACCAAACAATGGCCAAAGAAGAATCATCCATTTTATGCCTTCTCTTTTTTTAAAAAATTTTTTTAACATCTTTATTGGAGTATAATTTCTTTACAATGGTGTGTTAGTTTCTGCCTTATAACAAAGTGAATCAGTTATACATATACATATGTCCCCATATCTCTTCCCTCTTGGGTCTCCCTCCCTCCCACCCTCCCTATCCCACCCCTCTAGGTGGACACAAAGCACCGAGCTGATCTCCCTGTGCCATGTGGCTGCTTCCCACTAGCTATCTATTTTACGTTTGGTAGTGTATATATGTCCATGCCACTCTCTCATTTTGTCCCAGCTTACCCTTCCCCCTCCCCTTATCCTCAAGTCCATTCTCTAGTAGCTCTGCGTATTTATTCCAGTCTTGCCCCTAGGTCCTTCATGACCTTTTTTTTTTTTTTAGATTCCATATATATGTGTTAGCCTACGGTATTTGTTTTTCTCTTTCTGACTTACTTCACTCTGTATGACAGACGCTAGGTCCGTCCACCTCACTACAAATAACTCAATTTCGTTTCTTTTTATGGCTGAGTAATATTCCATTGTATATATGTACCACATCTTCTTTATCCATTCATCTGTTGATGGACACTTAGGTTGCTTCCATGTCCTGGCTATTGTAAATAGAGCTGCAATGAACATTGTGGTACATGACTCTTTTTGAATTATGGTTTTCTCAGGGTATATGCCCAGTAATGGGATTGCTGGGTCGTATGGGAGTTCTATTTTTAGTTTTTTAAGGGACCTCCATACTGTTCTCCATAGTGGCTGTATCAATTTACATTCCCACCAACAGTGCAAGAGGGTTCCCTTTTCTCCACACCCTCTCCAGAATGTACTGTTTGTAGATTTTTTGATATATTATTGGCTATAGTGTTTGTTGCTTGTCTCTTCGAAGTATTTTTTACTTGTGCATTCACTTGCATCTACTTTCCCTTCCATATAAATTCGAGACCCTTTTTTCACATACTATTATGCCAAGTCTCTGTGACCTGGCCAGAATACAGATATTCTGTGCCATGTTGTCTTGACTGACATTGCCCATTTGGTATACCTTACTTTCCCCTGATCACCACATCTCATTTACTGCTAGAGAAAATACTGTTGCTGGATTTTTCCTTTCCACCTGTCTCATGACAGAGTCCTGACCCACTTGCCCTAGTAAGGGAACACAATTCAGAGATCTTTTGAGAACCAAACTGCTAGCTATTTGAGACTCATCTTAAACTGATGAAATACCTGTAATACAGGTTTTTGAAACATGGCTTCTATTTTTTTCTTACCATCTCTAGTCTTTCCTGATGCTCTAGACCTGACATCAGAGAGCTGGGAGATCTGTTGGGAGGTTTTTGTTTACTGATTCAATCTCCTTACTGGTTATTGGTCTGTTCAGATTTTCCTTTTCTTCATGATTTAGTTTTGGCAGGTTGTGTGTTTCTAGGAATTCTTCCATTTCTTCTAGGTTACGCAATTTGTTGGCAGTTGTTCATACTATTCTTTCATAATCCTTTTTATTTCGGTAGCATTGGTTGAAATCATTTCTGACTTTACTTATTTTTTTCTTTAACTAAGGGTTTTTCAGTTTTACTGATCTTTAAAAAAAAAGCAACCCTTAGCTTTATTGACTTTTTCTATTCTCAATTTCATTAATTTCTGCTCTAATCTTGGTTATATCCATAAGGTAGTAATTTTATGTTATGTTTTTTATCATAATTTTAAAAATTTTAAACATTTTTTAAAAAAGAGATGAATTTCCCTAGGGGAAGGAACAAGAGCGAGGAGAAGGGTCCTGAGAAAACTTTTGGAGACTGATCGATTTTCTTGATTGTAGTAATGGTTTCACAAATATAAACATACGTCAAAACTCAATAAATTGTACATTTTACATATGTATAGTTTATTGTATGTAATTATACCTTAATAAAGCTATCAAGTTGCAGATTTCTAAAAACAAGTCCAATATTTAAATTTGCAGGCATACGTTATTCCAAATGATGTTTTTTCTAAGTGTAGTCTATTCAAAATTCCTTCACTTAAAAGTCAATATTTGATAGTATTTGTCTCTTGCACTTTGCGTGTTCCTGGTTCTCCAGTTTTGATCCTGATCTGCTATTCAACTCTGAGCCCGTCACTCTCAGTGTCCTTTGGTAGAGGCAGCACTACAAGGGACTGAAGTTCAACAGAGACATACTCGCAACCATTTTTCAATTAGACTCTTTCATCATCATATTTTCAGGTAGATATTCATCCCATCAAAGAAGCTTGTATCTATGAAATGATCTTTTTCTCTTAATTTTTAAAAGCAGATAGTGTTTATGACACTATTGCAGACACTTCATAGGTTTAACTTTGGAGATTTATTTTTCAAGAGCTTTATTTATCAACAAGAAAGCCAGCAAGGATGTTACACTACCCCAGATGGCTTTAAGATGCTGTGTTGCTGAAATTGTACAGTTTGTCACAGACGTGACTACTTTTACACTCGTACTTTGAAAAATCTACAACCCCTCTTTGTTAAAGCAACTAAACCTAAAATACTAATATGTGCTCTATAATATATGAAAGATGTTTTACGACAGGCAGACCTATGGGCAATTTGGCATTTTTCTCTTTGATTCTTAATTATTACCAATGTAATCATACCAGGTTCAATGTAATCACAAGATTCTTCCCTGTTTTTGCCTTCAAAACTAGAAATTCCCACTTTTTCATCTAATTGATTTCATTATATACTCCACCACCTTGTACATCTACAGCAACTCCAAATTCACCTAGTGGTTTCATCTCCAATATAAATCTACTGGCTCCAATCATCCCTGTTGAAGGCTATGGCTTCAACGTAATTTATTCAGCATTTTATTCAAAAGATATTTATTGAACATCAAACTACATGCCAGGGCTCTATACCAGATACATGGTAGTGAATAAGGAAAAACATAATCACTCTCATGGAATTTATAGTCTAATTGGAAGACCGATATTGAACAAGCAATTATAAGATTGATGAGTGTAACTATAAAGGAAGTACAGAATGTTTGCTATGGGAACATTCCTTTTTCCTCTGGGCTTCAGGGGGCAAAACCACTAGGTTAAAAATGAGCATGTATTCCTTCCAACTCCCTGCTCCTGGCAACCCACAGGAAAGATTCCACATAGGGAATATCGTGTCAAGAAGTAGAAACAAGCCCCTATGACTAATTTTTTTTTTCCTTTTTAGGAAAGTAGTAGCATGCTTCCTAACAAGAGGCATTCTTCCGGCTTAGCTGCTGGCTGAGCAAGACTTGGTATTTATAACAATTCTCCTAGTTTTCTCTTGGTGGCTACAGCTATCCCCCATATTTTATAAGCTATCCCTGTCTGGGAGATACCTAGAAACACCCTCAACAAAAGATCCCCTTCCGATGTTTTTAAACAATAGTTCAGAGAGTTGTTAGACCATATCTACAAATTGGTTTCATGAGAGCCTTAAGGAGTGTTTTTGTTTTCTTTTGTCTTAGATTTCTTGACATACCTGGGAGCTCTCAGAGAAAAGACTTTATTGACTTTAAGGCTATGTTTACAAGTCAACAGCTCAGAAACATTTTTGCTATGAAAACCATTTGGTGGCTCTACAAGCACAGGTAAGCTTGTCAGAGAGTAAGTAAATGAACAACTTAGGCATCTTCTGAAAGATCAGTGGGTCCAAATTCAACCCCAATGTCAACAGCAGCCGAAACAACAGAAAAAGAGAGTCACACCTGGTTAAAAATACAAAAGAGAGATAAGATGCTTTTCAAAAAGGCTAACCTAGGATTATCTTTCAACCAGGGCTAAACCAAATAGAAGATAAATTACATGTTTGCATGCAGAGCCCTATCGTATTCATGCAGACCCAGAGTCCAGGCCTGCTTAAGTGAGTTGCTTTCTCTCCATGTTTGTCACCCCACATCCCAGTTCACAGAGGAGGGGAGAGGAGTTTGGGTACCTGCCACTCAAGTCTTCCCCCAGCCCTCAGCTTCCTAACATACCTGGTGCGCAGGGGTGGAGCTGTGAGACTAGTTCAGCATTTTGATTGAGTCTATAATTCTTCTGGCTGACAAGGACAAAAAACTGTGCTGGCAATAGACCTAGAATAATCAGGCAGCACATCTGCGTGAATATTAGCACCTTATGGTGGAAAGAGCCCTGAACCTTGGGAAAATCACGTAACCTCTCTGGGTCTCATTTTTTCCTTGTTTTAAAATGGGTTAGATTAGAAGCCTGCACATCTGACTCACTCGGGATACTTGTTAAATGTAGGTATTTCTGGCCCATCCTTGCAGATTCTGATAAGTGGTCTGGCATGAGGATGGGGGTGGGAGATAGGAGTTGGGCTAGGGATGGGAGTGTGGATTGAAATCTGTTTTCTAAAAACTCTGCTGGTAATTCTGCTGGGTGGCCAGTCAAATTCTGTTGTAAATTTTTCAGGGATGATTTCAGAAAACCACAAAGTTAATATTCCACAAGGAACACACTAGTATTGTACTATGTAAAGTATTACAGTCTGTGCTGAAAGACAATATTTGGTGCTCTTTCCTCCCATCTCACAAAGACTAATCTGAGTTGGCCCCAAAGTTATAAGTAGTAGTAGTAGTAGTAGTAACAATAACAGTAATAGTAATATTAAAACTTATTGCATGCCAGACACTGTCCTAAATACTTCATAGGTCTTCATACAGTTATCTCAACAACCCTGTGAGATGGAGTATTCCTATTATCCCCATTTGACAACTGAAGAAGCCCAGGCACAGAGAAGTCAAGTAACTTACTTATGGTAACACAGATAGCAAAATGGACCAGTTGGATTCAGGCTGGCTCAGAGGAACTTTCTGTCTGAAGAAACCCAAGTAGCTTCCCTGTAACATTTGGGGGCAGCATGGTTTTATGGAAAAAGCCAAGGCTTTGGTGTCAAGCACTTATTCAAATTCTGGTGCAATTACTCATTGCTTGTGTGGTCTCGAGTGACCTTACTAAAATACCATAGGCACTAAAATACCATAGGCTGGGTGGCTTAAACAACAGACATTTATTTCTCACAGATCTAAAGACTGGGAAATCTGAGATCAAGGTGCCAGCCAATTTGAGAGGCCTCTTCCTGGTTTGCAGAAGGCCATCTTCTTGCTGTACCCTCACATGGCTCAGAGAGAGAGGGCTCTGGTCTTTCCCTCTTCTTATATGGGCACTAATCCCATCATGGGGGCTCCACCCTCATGACTTCATCTAAACCTAATTATCTCCCAAAAGTACCCCCTTCAAATACTATCACATTGGGGGTTAAAGCTTCAACACAGGACTTTGAGAAGACACAACATTCAGTCCATAGCACGAAGTTTCAAATTTTTTAATCTGCAAAATATATATCACAGCTATTTGTAAGGTTTGAAAATAAAATGAAATAAAATTTTTATAAGGCCATAGCTCACTCTCATAATAAAACCAAAGTAAAACTTTCAAAAATTTTATTGACTACATATCAGGCTCTGTTGACTAAAATCTAGAGAGTAATTACCATTTATTGTATACCATGTTTTCTAAACTGCATTTATGCATTGTACTCATTGAATCCTTCATAACACCCTTATGAGGTAAGTGTTATTATCACTATTTTATAGATGAAGAAACTGAGAGGTAAAACATTTTCCTGAAGTCACAGCTCGTGAGTGGCAGAGCGGGGAATGTAACCACAGGGTGTGCTCTGAGTGCCTCTTCTGTTTAGACAGAAATATGTGAAATTCCTTATTTAAAATTTTCGTGAAATAAATCTAAATGGATATTTTTAGGACCTAAGAGTTCTGAGGTTACAAGAAATGTTTGCAATGAGCCTCAGAAGGAGAGAATTCAGTTCTTTCTTCTTTATGATGGCCTCATTTGCAGACTGAAAATCAGGATACATGGGGAGGGGGAATCAGGGAGATATTGGTCAAAGAATACACAGTTTCAGTTTCACAAGATGAGTAAATCCTAGAGATCTATTGCACAGCATACTGCATATAGGTGATAATAATATACTATGTACTTAAAACTTTGTTAAGAGAGGAGATCTTAGGTTAAATGTTCTTTAAAAAAAAAAAGAGGGAGGAAGGAAGCTCAGAGGTGATGGTTATGGTTTTGGCATTGTTTACGGCGACAGTCTCATGTATGTACACTTTATTTCAAACTCACAAAAATGTGTGCATTAAATATGTACAGCTTTTTTGTGTGTCAATCGTACCTCCCCCCCGTCCCTCCCCAATCAAGAGACATGATCTTACAGTGGAGCAAAATGGCTAAAAAAGAACTTGGGGGCCATAGTCTCTGCTTTGCCCCTGTCCCACACTCTACTCTTGACATCTATTACCCAAGGCCAACTTCAAAGGGAGAAAATATAGCTCTGAAATCATTAGCCTAAGGGCAACATTCTTTTCTAGCTCTAGAATTCTTTAGTGTATGAGCTGTCATCCAGCCCTTAGTTCTCTGTTTCTGATTCACCAGTGGAGTGCAGAAACATTTAATACTCTCTCCTTTGGAATAATTCTTCTGTGACCTTTTCACCTCCAGCCCAGCCTGTAGGCTGAACATCTCGGTTAAAGATAGAAAAGCTTCGTTTTCAGAGGAGATGATAAACAAACTGGGATTGAGTTTCCTTTTTAGGAAAGATTTTCTAGATTAAAAAAAGAAAGCAGTATTATTTTAATATTTTTAAAATGTGTTGGTTTTGAAATTTTTAGAAAAAAATATATAGTATTGAAAATTTCTGAAGAAACTGCATTGTAATCACAAAACCACACAACTGGTATTAGAAACAAAAGTACCGACAGAAAAGCCTCTTTTCCAACATAACCGGAAAAATGGATATAACCCCTGAATCTCTATATGACAGAATCCAAACACCCAGCTACTTAAGGTAACCATTGGAGAGGCTGGAGGTCAAGTCCAAGGAGGTGCCACAGAGAAACCACACTATTCATCCAGCCAGCGCAAGACAGTTAATCAATCACAAAGACAGAAAAATGAACAATGACACTCTAGAATTTAAAGAAGTTAACCCCAGGAATCCTGGCTCTGTTGATGGAACGACCCCTCAAGTTAATATTGGACAGACCATACCATTATCTGAAGGGAGATAAGCAAAATATGTTGGGCTCTGGCACAGCTGCACTGAGCCACTTAAGGGAATAGCTCTTGGAGAAGGGTCTATGAGTAATGGCCTGGTATTAACATTTTGTGATAATTAAACAAGCATTGTTATTCACAATAATTGTGGCACAACACCAAGAAGTAATCAAAAATGTATCCATGTGGTTTTGTGTCTTAACCTTGCTCCTGACCTTATCTTATCTTTCCAATCTATAATTTTAATTCGGTCCAGCTTTCCTTGGCCATTTAGTTTCAATTTTATTTAATCGTTATATAAATAACCTTAAATCCCATGGAGAATCAGCAGATCACTAATTAATTAAATACTTATTAAGACAATGACAGCAAGAAATTTCTCTCTCTCTCCTCTCTCTTTTTTTTTTTTTTTCTTGCGTTATGCGGGCCTCTCACTGTTGTGGCCTCTCCCGTTGCGGAGCACAGGCTCCGGACGCGCAGGCTCAGCGGCCATGGCTCACAGGCCCAGCCGCTCCGCGGCACGTGGGATCTTCCCGGACCAGGACACGAACCCGTGTCCCCTGCATCGGCAGGCGGACTCTCAACCACTGCGCCACCAGGGAAGCCCACTCTCCTCTCGTTTTTAAACAAAAATTGTTTGAGAGTCCAGTGGTCTCAGACCTAAAGTATTTGGCTTTACCCTTTGTTCGGGACTCCTGGAAAGCTGGGGTGCGCTATTGATCTACAATTAAGATGACAATTCCCCCTCCCTCCTCTTTTGCCCCACGCTTTGCATGTAGGAACTGAACCTTTGGGATTTTACAACGTGCCAGCACTCTAAAAAACTGTTAATATAACTGCCTTCTTGGTTGAAGGGTTTGTAGTTACTGTAACTAATCTGAGCTAAAAGATGAAGTAGAGATTTGTGCAAATTCAAACAAAACCTAGTATTATTTTGAAAAAAAAAAAGCAAACAACTCAGTTTCCATAATTACTTTCAAAGGACAACCATCAGAACAATATTCTTTCCCCCAAAGTGGGAAATTTTAAAAAATATATATTTTAAAGGATTTTGCAACCGCAAAACAGACAAAAGTCCCTCCACTTAAAATGTGAGGTGAGGGCTTCCCTGATGGCCCAGTGATTAAGAATCCGCCTGCCAATGCAGGGGACACGGGTTTGAGCCCTGGTCTGGGAAGATCCCCAATGCTGCAAGGCAACTAAGCCCGTGCGCCACAACTACTGAGCCTGTGCTCTAGAGCCTGTGTGCCACAACTACTGAAGCCTGCGTACCTAGAGCCCGTGCTCCGCAACAAGAGAAGCTACCGCAGGGAGAAGCCCACGCACCACAATGAAGAGTAGCCCCCGCTTGCCACAACTAGAGAAGGCCCACGCGCAGCAACAAAGACCCAACGCAGCCTAAATAAATAAATAAATTTAAAATGTGAGGTTAATAAACTCCAGAAATCTTGCTAAACTAATGAATGAGACCTGTTTCCCGAGCGCTTCCTGTTGTAGTTGAGGGAAGAAGTTCCTTTCCCCACCCCTCCCACACCCTGAGCTGGAGCAAGAGGCCTGGCGAGAGGCCACCAAAGGGAGGGGTTTATCCCTTCCCAGTGGGCCTGGGTACAATGAGTGCTACTGGGACAGCATGCCGGTTGAGTGCAAGCCTGGCTGGAATTCCCAAAAAAGAGGCACAGCCAGGGTGGGGCAGAAGCATAGGTCTCCAAATTCATAGCTGCTATCAGTTTCCCAAACAGTTTTTAGAATCCACAGGGCTGGGAGTGGAATAGTTATGCTCAGTACGGTTTGGTTTGCAAATCTGGGAAGGGAGCCAGATAAGAGCTTTCTCCCATGATGCTGGAGATGATGTGTGCTCTCCAGAGACGCGAAGTTTCAGACTCATACAACTGGGCCTTTGGAGATCATCCAGTGAATCCGTCCACTCATTTTACAGAACGGGCAGTGGAGGCGCAAAATGTTAAGCAATTTGTCCAAGGTCATCATATAGTTGTTCTCTGATAGAGCAAGGACTCGAACCCAGTGTTTTCTTCCAACTCATTCGTATTTGATAAACCAAGTAGATAGTATCAATACATCAAAATTGTCAGATATAATTTGAAGATATATAAAACATGGACTTTGGTATAATATATATATAATAATTTTAATTGTCATAAAATATAAATAACAAAATTTTTATCTTAACCATTTTTAAGTGTACAGTTCAATGGTATTAAGTACATTCACATTCATATATATATATTATAATGCCAGGTATCTACATGGAAATGGAAAAGCTCAGTCAAAAATATTTTTCCTTTATCAATCAATTATTGAATGGACACGTACTATGTGACCAATACCATGTTAGTATCAGACACACTCTGGGTCCTCAGGAGCTTAAAATTTATTTAGGCAACAAGATGCATAAATAAGAGGCTATAACTAAACATAAAAGGCAGTGTGATGCTTTTTTTTTTTTGGCTGCATATATAGTGGGATCTCAGTCTCCTGACCAGGAACTGAACCCAGGCCATGGCAGTGAAAGTGCTGAATCCTAACCACTAGACCACCAGGGAACTCCAAAAGGCATTATGATACATTTTAAATGAATGGTACTGACAATAAGAGTTTAGAATCCAAAGAACCCGAATCATTATGGGATGAGTAGTCAAGAAAAGCTTCAAAGAGAAGATGGACTTGAGCCACATTAATAAAAAGGGAGAAGTCACAAGGAGACACTCCAGAAGAAAGAACAGAGGGACCAAAGGTATGGGGGTGTGCTGTAAAAGATTTTTTGACGAAAAGTGAATTAAAAGGTCTGAGAATAGCAAAAGAGTAGTTTGCTACCAGACTCAAATGGCCAATTTTATCCAGGAGGCAATTGGGTGCCATTGAAGACTCTTGAACAACATGATTATAACAGCACTATGTAATGAAAAGCGTAGGATAGACTGAAGGAGAAAGAGCTGGATGAGTGAGGCCAATTAGGAGGCCATTAAAAAAGTTCAAGTACAGAGAAGAGAAGGAGTGGTAAAGTTGGGATCTGCTACCACAGATATGTGAAATATTGCGAAGGAAGAATCAACAGAGCTTGTTAATCAGTTAGATATTGAACATGGGGATGAGAGGCAAGAATCCTAGGTTCAAGCTAGAGTGACCAGAATTGTGTTACCAATTGAATGGATTGAGTAAGTCAAGAGAGGGAGATAACCTTAAAGGGAAGTTCAGTCTTAGATATGCTGAAATGGAAACAATAGAAAGACATCCAAGTAGAAAAGAGAAAGTACTGAGACAAATGAGTTGCAAAAAGAGTTGCACACTTGCAAGGTACTATTATTCAAACAAACTTTAAAGAAATTCTTTAAATTTTCACCTGCATCTTTGGGCACAAAGTCTTGATCTCTTCAACTTAACCAACTGAAATGGGAATGATTAAGCTGATCACAATGTATGATATAATCTTCATACAGACGTGTAAAGACTGTAACAGCAAATGTCAGGTTCACTTTATAATAATTGAGAAAGAACTGGAGACAGAAAAGCCTTTTAATATTGTATTCAGTTGAGAATAACCCTATGGAAAATTGAAAATACATCCAAAAACTTTAATATTGGTTTACATTAAGCAGCTAGGTTCAAGCATTTCAACATGATGTTACTGCTGTGAAATAAATTTAGAAAAATCAAGAGAAAATACTGTGTAAAACAGTTTTGTACTAACAGTGCTTGGATCAGAGCAAAAAAAGTTTTTATTGTTTATAAAATTATTTAATTTGCCATCATTCTGACCTAGAAATTTTGATCCCTAGCACAGAGAGCATTGCTAACTACAGAGTAAACAGAAACCTGTATTTTTCTCCTTTCTTTCTTCTGCAGGGTGGATTTAACCAGCAGGCACAGTGCTTAGGGCCCATGATATTTGTAAAAAGCTCATGAAATTTTACTAAATTTTGTCTAAGAAAGAAAAAAGTCAAAGTATATAAATTACATCGAAAATAATTTAAAATACTGATATTATAGTGGAAGGGGCCCACAAAGTCAAAAGTGCCTAGGGCCCACGAAAATCATACTGTGGCCTGCCTACTGTACTTAGATCTGGGTCTCTGGTCTAACCATAAACCATTGCTTTTCATACTATTCTGCACGCACTTATGAATTCTGTCAGCCTGTTATTTTCTTTTTATTAAAGTTAAATATGTCCATAATTTAAAGAATCAGTTAGTTCTACAAAGTTTGCAAAGACAGATGTCAGTCTCCAACTGCTTTTCTCCATATCCCCTTTCTCAGAAGCATCTACTTTGAACTTTTAAAGCTACTCTTCTGATATTACCTCCAAATCTCTGTCACACACTTGTAATATTCCTTCTTGTTTTTTTCAGGTTTAGATATTATCTATGGACTTCCTGTCATGAAGATGAAGATTTAAATATCTTGTCTCCTCCCCTGTTCCCGAACCCAGTCATAAACACTTCTCTGCTGTTCATCTTCTTGATTGAGATTTACGGTAATTTTAATTCACTCAGTGTTCAGGGTTAACCTTATTATGACTCTGGAGGCTATTCGGTATTGAGTCATCTAGTAAACATCTATGATTATTTTCCTTTACTGCACAACTTGTAGTTTTCCCTCAGTTAAGAATTGTTGTTTTCTCATTTACCTAGTTTTCTAGGTACACGCTTACCATTTCTTGGTATACTTGTCTACCAGATGTTTAAATATCTTCTCAGTATATTTCTTTGGGTTGAGTATTATATCAATTTTATTTTCTTAAGTTTCTTCTGGAGCATTTGGGCTTGTATGAGTCCAGATGGGTTGCCCCCATGCTTGGTGCATGATTCTGGGTAAATAAGAGAATTCTTTTGCATTCATCCTGTGTTGGATCTCATTTATTCTGAAAAGCATGTCTTCTTTTTTCTTGATTTACTCCATTGTTTGGGTTGTACATATCCTTCAGTAATTCTCTGAGAAAAAGTATGTGTGTGTGGAGTGAAGGTAAAGTTTTTCAGTGAAAGATTTTTCTCCTCACAACTTAGTTGTAAAGCTGGCCAGACATTTAATATTAGCTAAAAATCATTTCCCTTCGGAATTTGGAATGCATTGCTCCATTTCCTTCTAACTTCCTGTGTTGCTGTTGAGAAGTTCAGAGTCATTTTGGTTCCTGTTACTTTGTATGTGACCTTGCCCCCACTCCCTTCTCTCTGGAAACTTGTAGGATCTTCTCTCTGTCTTCCGTGCTCTGAAATATCTCTATGATGTATCTTGGTGGGGGCCTGTTTTCATTGCTGGACACTCAGTAAGCCCTTTCACACTAGAAATATATATCCAGCAATTTTCAGAAACCTTAAATTATTTCATTAATGAAATAATTGTTTTCTCTAGTCTCTCTTCGAGGAACTTCTGGACTTGTCCTTTAATTTGCTTATGTTTTCCCTCCTATTTTTCAAGTTTTTTTAATTTTTGTTTTCTTATTGCAAGATTTCTTCTATATTCTATTCCAATATACCTACTGAGTTTTCATTTTTAGAACAATGTTTAAATATTTTGGTTGTTGTTCTCTGTAACTCTGTTTTTTTGGAGCTTCCTAGTCTTGTTTCATTAATTTAGAACCTTCTGCTCTCTTCTGTAGATATTAATAGTAATAAAAAAAATTTTTTTCCTTGCCAGCCTAGTCATTGTTTACTTCAAGTTGCCTTTTTCTATTTATATATTTTATTCCGATATTTATGTGAGAGGTTATCCTCAGATGTCTGATAATTCTAAATTGTTTGTTAGTGCATGATTAAGGGTGTTCTAATAAAAAGCTGAGTGAAACTCCCAGTTCATGGATGACTTTCATTTTTTTCTGTAGGTAGGTGATGTGGGTCATCTGTTTGTTTTGGAACTTCCATTGTCTGCTTTTAAGTGATTCTTCTTGTGTGTTCAGATTCCCCATTGAATGTACTTACATTATCTATATCCCCATGTGGAGAATATAGACCCACTGCCTGTATTCTGAGAGCTGCACTGGGAGCAGAGGCTGGAAATATAAGCTTCGAATATGCATACTCAATCCTCCCTTCGTTGAGTATAGTTCCCTTACCTTTGGCTTGGTTTCCCTGATCCAGAGAATACATTCTTATCTTCTGCTGGGGTTGGGGAGAGGCAGTTGCCCAGCTGTTTAGGGAGGGCTGAGGAACTGAGGGATCTAACTTCTTCCTACAACCAATCCTTTTTATTTTCTCCCCCATCACTCTCCTCTTTTAGGGTTCCTGGTGCCATCACTTCCTGGGTGTGGGGCTGACATTTCAGTGGAAATTAGATTTATTCTCAGCCTCCCTCCACTGCTGACTTAATTAGTCTTTTTCAGGCCTGCAAAGTCAGTTTCCACTTGACCATCTACTTTCTTGCTTCAAAATTGTTGTCGTCATGGTCATCTTTATCTTGTAGTCTTTTTTTTTTTTTTTTTGCGGTACGATGGCCTCTCACTGTTGTGGCCTCTCCCGTTGCGGAACACAGGCTCCGGATGCGCAGGCTCAGCGGCCATGGCTCACGGGCCCAGCCGCTCCGCGGCATGTGGGATCTTCCCAGACCGGGGCACGAACCCGTGTCCCCTGCATCGGCAGGCGGACTTTCAACCACTGCGCCACCAGGGAAGCCCTATCTTGTAGTCTCATGCCTTAAAATATGTCTCTTAGGTTTAGTTTCAGTGGAGTTTTGGAAGAAGCAAGATTAGATGATGTTTTTAATCTTCATCTTTATCTGGAAGCCACTGAAACTGAGTTTTTGACTATATAGAGATTGAAGTATTCAGCATTATACAAACACAGTGACATATGATGTTTCTGATAATACTTTATAAAGATCTATGATTAGGGCTTCCCTGGTGGCGCTCCCTGTGGAGCGGCTGGGCCCGTGAGCCATGGCTGCTGAGCCTGCGCATCCGGAGCCTGTGCTCCGCAACGGGAGAGGCCACAACAGTGAGAGGCCTGCGTACCGCAGAAAAAAAAAAAAAAAAAAAAATCTACGATTGTACTGAGCAGTCAACACAATTATGTGTTAGCCCAATGTTTTTCAAACTTGAGTAATGTTCTAACCCTATATAAGGAAAAATACAACCTATAGACTCTCACTGAGTTACATTATTTTAATTATAATATTACTTAAATGTGTATTTAAATGTAAATATAGACAATTTATGCTTACAGCTCTTGTGCATTTATTTAAGCAAAAACAAACAAACAAAAAACACCACCCCTAACTTAATACAAGAAAGTCACATATTTAATTCAAATTAACGACATAAATGTAATGTAAGGTCATTTTAGTGGAAATAAATTGCAACTCTAAATATAAATACGGTACTTATCTCTATGTCCACCATCCACATACTACCATGTATTGTGTGAGAAACAAATTTGCCCATTTCTCTTAATTTGAAATACAGGGAAACCTTTTTTTCAGATAGCAAGATTCGTTATCATATAGGCATCATTTAGCAAGAATGTAACCTTGACCTATTGAGCCTGCATCTTTTCTTTTTATATTAGTCTCTAACAAATAAAATAGTGCTTCATGATGCCAAGTGGATCATAAATGTGAACAAAAACTTGGCCCTTATTTTAATTTAGAAGCATTCTCTAAAGAAGGCTCTGCCTGCACATGTGAGTTGACCAACGACCCCTTTAGGTCCTTAGATCTCTGGGATGCCTCCTTGGTGGAGGCGACTACTGTGTCAAAGCAGGGGCACAGTGCGTACCTGAGTAGAATTGCTTTTCTTTGCAAAGAACAGACACATGAATAAAGATGCTTATTGGAGGACAGATACAGTTGATGTGGTGACATAATTTCATTCTAGTGCAGGCAGCCACTAGTTTGAGATCTGTGGTGACTGTAACTACACTAAAAACCAGTTTGTCCTAATTTTGTAAAATAGTTTATTAAAATAATCAATACTTAAAATTGTCTGCACATTACCAATAAACTGCCCAAATATTTTACCCTGTTACAGTGATTGGATCTTTGAGTCCTTCTTCAGGTCCACATGGCCGGAAATGCGCAACAATCACCAAGGAGGCACTGACCTGTGCATCTGCGGCCCCTGCTAGTTCTCCAGAGGGAGAAGTCCGCTGACTTCCGGGCACACACAACACAGGATGGGGAAACTGATGCAGTAATATGTCTTTTAAAAGCAGGGTGAGAACACGGAAGAATTTGGTAACCGCTTGAAAACTTGAAGAGAGTTTTCAAGATGCAAAAAAATGGTTACTAAAGTAAGGGCAGTTGGTTAACATCATAACTTGGTCAGCCTCGGGTTTAAGTCTTCCCACAATACAGAGAGGCCGTTGCCCAGAGGGAGGAGTCTTGGAAAGAAGGGCCGTGGAGACAGCTTGGGCTGTAAAGCAGGTCCCTTTTGAATCAGTCAGCTGTGCACTTTAACGTTTGCCCCCGAGAGGGGCATCAGGAACACGGACCTCACCTCATCAAGCCTTCCTGTTGCGTTGGAACCGGAGGAGCACAGCCCAGGCTGGATTCTCAATGCCAGAGGGGTGTATCTATTTGTACCCAAGGGTACATCCAGGAACCTGAACTCTGGCCCTGGGCAAGGAAACAGGCAGAGCTAGGCTGAGGGTTAGGGCTCTTGCCAGACAGGCTGATTTAGGACACATTCCAGCTGCAATATCCAACTGGAGTTTAAGGTGGGGGAACGAATGCACAATGTAGGCATATAAAATGTATGACCACGGCCTGGAAATCTAGATGGTGATCCCCATCCTTACCAGGCTAAGGCAGTGGATGTATCTGGTTTGGCATGTCTAGCGTTGTCCACAGACAACTGAGGGGGTTAAGCAGGACTTCAACAAAAGGAAGCGTTCCTCCTGCAACCTACCACCACACACACACATCCTACGCTTTCTTACCCTCAGGCCTTCACTTAGGTCTCCTCTTTACCTGGTTAAATTTTTTTTTTTGGCGGTACGCGGGCCTCTCACTGTTGTGGCTTCTCCCGTTGCGGAGCACAGGCTCCGGACGCGCAGGCTCAGCGGCCATGGCTCACGGGCCCAGCCGTTCCGCGGCAGGTGGGATCCTCCCGGACCGGGGCACGAACCCGTGTCCCCTGCATCGGCAGGCGGACTCTCAACCACTGCGCCACCAGGGAAGACCCCTTTTTTTTTTTTTTTAAAGAAGATGTTGGGGGTAGGAGTTTACTAATTAATTAATTTTTGCTGTGTTGCGTCTTCGTTTCTGTGCGAGGGCTTTCTCTAATTGGGGCAAGCGGGGGCCACTCTTCATCGCGGTATGCGGGCCTCTCACTATCGCGGCCTCTCTTGTTGCGGAGCACAGGCTCCAGACGCGCAGGCTTAGTAGTTGTGGCTCACGGGCCTAGTTGCTCCGCGGCATGTGGGATCCTCCCAGACCAGGGCTCGAACCCGTGTCCCCTGCATTGGCAGGCAGATTCTCAACCACTGCGCCACCAGGGAAGCCCTACCTGGTTAATTTTTATATTGCACTGGGCTCGTTCAGTCATAAGTGATAGAATTCCAACATAGGTTAACATTCAGAAAAAAGGGAGCTATAAAAAGGGCACTGCCTTCCAGGGACTCTTACATCCTCAAGTCTCTTTTTCCGTATTTATTCAGCTCCTGGTGTGATGCTTTCATTTTCTCCTCTGTAGGTATAGAACTCTAGCTAGCCGTAGGAGCAGGAGATGGGTGTGGAGGGATTCCATCTTATGCTACTCCAGTTCACTAATCCAAAGAGAAAAAAAGAGAAGTTTCCCTTTCTGTGTCACTGTGAAAACTCCTCTGCAAGGACTCAGATGGGCCTAGCCTGGATCTCCCATCCTCTCTTCCGGTTAATCACTATCACTGAGGTTGAGGCCTATGATTGGCTGTTTCCAAGTCATAAGCCCACCCCAAGGCCAGATGGAGAAGTGATTGACAGCCCCACAAAATTGGATTGGCGCAGGAGAAGAGCAATTACCTAAAGGAAGAGGTAACATTCCTTCCAAAAGAATAGAAAAGATGCTGGGCAGAGGCAAGACAATAGATGTCCTTTATGATCCCTGTGATCTCTTAAGGCTCAGCTCAGGTGTCACTTCTTGATACCCCTCTGTCCCTGTCTCCTCCTATTGGGTTACATGTTCCTCTCCAGGCTCATGTTACATCTTGGCTGTACTGGTGCACCCATATTAATTTATAGTTGTCCATCTAAGTGTTGGTCTCTCTCACTAGACAGGAGCTTTTTGGAGACAGCTACCGTGGCTTATTCCCATTGGTACACCCAGCCCCTCAGCAGACAATGGGAGCTCCAGGAATGTTTTCAAAAAAAATAAGAAATGAAGATGATTACAAGATGGCACCAAATCCTCTTAAATTAAGAGAAAGAGATAGGAACAAAATAAAAGTTTAAAAGTACGAAACTCTGTGATAAATAGTTTTTATTAAGTAATTCATTTGATTTTCACAACAGCATTCGAGGGAGATATTCTTTCTGTTTCACAGACAGGAAGTTAAAGGTTAAGGTCCACAAGGTCATATAGCTGAGAACCATCAATATAATAATTAGCACTTAGGTAACTTAAATCCAGCCTGTTATCTTTCAGTTACATTATCTTCTGCCCTCCTCCTTCTTCAGGTTAAGAATGAACTTACATAACACAGCGATGCTCTTTTCCCTTCTTAGTAATTTGGACATTTTCTGCCAATAGGTTGTTTTTTACCTAAATGCACTCCTTAGTCAGTTTTGCATCTTTCATTTGTTTCTTTACCCACAAAATTAGAGGGTTGAAGGAGAGACTGTAAAATCCCTGCGAGTGCCAACGTGATAAAATTATGCAAAGTAAATGAAACCAAGTAAAAGTAACACGGATGCTAACGCCAGTTTTCTGGTTGCCAGTGGGCAGGCACACCTGAAGGAGTTGTTCTGTGTTTACACCCTCTACTCTCTGCTCCTCGTTCTTCTGTTTCAGAGCCTCCTTTATTGTATCCTTTTGTATCAGTTGCTCTTTTCTCCCCAACAGCTTAGTCCTTGTACTTTGTCCTTAGCTTCTCTGGACCCTGCATTTCAGCTCCCATACCCTCCACAGTCCTCTCCTCCTTGGCCTCCTGCCATCAGACCTTCCCTGCAGAGCATCCGGGCGAGCTTTGTACCGAGCAGGCTGAATTGCCCAGAAGGCTCCTGAGGTGTGAATGACCTCTGGTAATCTCAAGGGCGATCCACAACTGAATGAAACACTTGAATGCAAAGAGCTAAGGCTAATCGTGGGTATTTTGAAAGTATGATGGATCCAGTATGGATTTTTTTTTTCTCCTAGGGCAATTTCTAGACCCATCCAATCAACCAAAGTGGCCTATTTGAGGCCAGCCCCTTAGGGAACAGTGGCTCAAAGTGCAATTCCCCAACCATCCTGATCTAACCTCATGGGTTGCTTGTTAAAACTGCAGCTTCCTGGGCCTCACCAGACCTAGTAAATCAGAATTTCTTGGAGCTGGCAGGCAATCTGAATTTAAAATATGCTCCTTGGTGATTCTTAAGTTCACTAAATTGTAAGAAACTCTGTCTTTGTGCTAATTATCCTCTAAAAATTTCATATATTATTATCTCTTTGCTTCTTTAATTATATCAATGAATTTTATTTATAGGTTTCTTCAACTTGCACAAGTATTAGACATTTGACTGAAGAATTTAGCAACAATATTCAGCAAATATTATAGTTTTATTATATATAAGCCACAGAGCTATACTTTCTTGACCTGAAAAAGATGAGGTAAATTCTCCAGTTTATGTCCCTCTTTTAAATGCTTCCATGTGGGGTATTTATTCACAGTCAACACCAATGGTAAAGCTGAAGGAGAGCCTTGCTTTTTATACATTGTGCATTTCCCCATTTTTCTATCGTTTAGAGAGAAACTGTTTTTATAATTTTGCATAAAAGTTTAGTCGCAAAGTTTTCTTTTTGGCTCTTATGTTAGGATGCAGTTTCCTGGATACGAACCATATCTATGTAGAATCACGTCTCTGTATATTATATATACCTACACATGCCTATATCTTTATATAGAAATCTACACTCATATCATCATTTTTTCTCCTATGTCAAGGGCTTTATCCCAGAGATTATCAGTTCAGTTTTCTTGAATTTTCACTGTTCTCTGGTGACTGTGAGGCAATTCTGAGTTTGGATTAATGGCAGATCCAGGCCCCATTCCTATCACTTTCTCTGAATGTTCTACATCCATCTTCGGGGTGGGCAGAGAAAACCTCATCACAGGCACATGGACTGCAGCTGGACTGTTGGTCGCAGGGGCAGTAACTGCTACCCACGTCCTCATGGCCTGTCTCCACTTTCCCCTCAGCTCCATTCTCAGGCTGTGAAGGAAGGTCGCACTGTCTGTTCTATGGAAACGTAGTCCTCTGAGGTCAAAATCTCCCATTAAGTGTGGTTTTCTTACTTACAAAGCAAACAGGGAGCAGGACCAGAGTGGGATGCTTGGTTATCCCACCAGTAGGAACTTCTTTGGCTCCTTTTGCTCATGATCTACAGAGAATATCAGTCTCTGAGTGAGGGGAGAAGGGCTAGAAACAGGTAAGGCACAGGTTCCCAGGTAAGGCACCCATAAGCCCCTGAAGCTGGGCGTGGCTGGAGTCAGTATCATAGAGACGGAGGCTGTTGTCCCACGTGTCCCTTTCCTTAGGGTTTTCCAGGAAGCTTAGCTAAACATCACCTCAGAGCTTGAAAACTCAGAAATTCTATGTCCCCAAATGACTGTGTTTTTCCAAAATTTTGGGTTAAATAAATATTTGTGTATCACTTTGCAATTTACAAAGTGCTCTTCACTTACATAATTTTCAGTAATGAAATCCTCAGACGCTCCAATGTGGTTTTATTTTAAAGGAAGCAATCTGAGTTTTCATTAACTCCACCGGGATACAGAGCATGATGAGCAGCTTTAAGGGTCTGTAGAATTATCAGTTAAAAGAAACCTCAGTCTCCCTTGATACAGCCAGACTCAAAAAGCACTTGATCTGTCCTTTTCTTACAGCACTTATCGCCGATCTTGCATTTCCTTACTTACTTACTTGTCTTATCTCACTTACTAGATTTGAAGTTCTTTAAGGCAACATCTCAGATTTATCTTTGCATTATTCACAGCGCCAGTGGAACTGGAAGGCCACAAACTGGTGTTTGTAAAATGAATGAATGAATGAAAGTGGATGAATAAATTATACCCACTTCCTATTAATCTTCTGGATTTTATTTGGCTTATGTGAAGAAAATCCCCCCAAAGAAAGGAGGCTAAGCTAGAGACTTTATAAGGAATACTACCCACCCCCCCAATAGACTGAGGAAACTTGTACGTTATAACTAATAAAAGACTAGTGAGTTCTTTCTGAAAATTTTGTTTAAGGCCCCTAGTGGTTTATCTTTACTACCTCGTAAATTGTTAACTCTCAAATATTAAACCAGCAATAAACCAGAGCTCCCTTATCAATCATCCTTTCCTCATTGTTTATACCAACTAGGAATTTAGGTTGCTGTTTTTTTTTTCCCCCTCCCAAGTGTGATGATCATGTAAAAGAATCAGAGGAACACATTGGGAATGACATATGTAAGTAAGAAAAATTCACACACAGCACAAACTCATATTATGCCGTCACCTCAGCCTTGCAACAGGCTCTGTAATAGATGTTTGTGCGTATGTATATTGGCAAAATAGAAAAACAAGGTCAGCGCAAACAGTATTTGTACGTATGAACGAATGTAAAACAAAATTTCAAGTTTTTCTTAACATTAAAAATGACACCAAGAAAACTATATAAAATAAATATATCCTTGGAACTAGGACCCCAAATTCAGCAACATCAGCACACTGAGATGGGAGAAAGAAAACCACCCTGACCAAAGACCAGGTTTGCGTGGGGTGGGTGTGACTCACATTTTCGGATAATCTGAATAAAGGGGCTCGTGTCAGCACGAGGCATCCATGCTAGCTGGGCTCTCACAGTCCACTCCGGGTGCGCCGCCCCAGGCCAGCCGAGCGCCAGCCCGGCTGCTGCAGCCCGGGAGGGCGCGCGGGGCGGGCGCTGATTGATGGGGCGCGCGGTCAGGTGACCCCGGGCGCCACGTTCCCGGAGCCCAGCCTGCGGTGGCCGCCTGCGCCGGGCCGGGGCCGAACACGGAGCCGAGAGGAACCGATCTCCCGGAACAAAGTTGCCGGCCCTGCGCCAGTGGGGCTGGAGAGCCGAGGGGGAGGGGAGCGGCTGGCCGGACCTGCTCGGCCCCCTCCTCCTCGGGAGAGCGAACGCCGAGTGCCCGGACAAGAGCCAGTTCCCAGGAGGGCGGCCACGCGCACCCCGGCGGTCCCGTGCCCTCCCCTGCCTCCTGGGCCTCCGGCGCTCCTCTCCCTTCGCCAACAAAGGGGCAGGCCCGCGGGGGTGGGGGGGGGGGAGGAGGCGGAGCCGGAGGAGCGAGCCGCTCGCGCACAAAGTTGTGGAGTCGCCTTTCCTCGGAGGAGGGGAGCGGGCAGCCGCAGCCTGCAGCGGGCTTTCTCCCGCCGAGGGGCGAGGAGGAGCCTCCGGCTCCCAAAGCCGATTGGGGAATCTCGGGGAGCGGTGCCTCCCTCCTTGCGGGTCATTTCAGCAGACGGAAAACTCTCTAGTGTTTGGCAAACTTGGTGCCTGCGCGCCCGTTCCAGGTTTGCACTTGGACTGTTTTGTTTTTGTTTTTGGCGGAACTACGGGGCAGGAAGATTGCACAAGTTAGGGGCGTTTTCAGTCGGGTGTCAAAAAAAAATTTTTTTTCTTTCGGATCTTGTCTGGTTTTCCATAGTTCCTTTTAAAAAAACACCGCATCACAGAGCTCACGTTCGCACACACCCCCGCGATTACTACGCCTCAAACACAGCAGAGGAGCCCTCGGCCCGCTCGGGACGCGGCGGCGGCGGGCAGGCGAGGCGGGCCCGCGGGTCACGGGAGCAGGTAAGCCCATGCATTATTGAGCCTCGGGCCGGGTAATGTGACCACAGCCCCGGGGAAACGGGGCGTAGGCTGCGGGAAGGATGGACTTTCCTGCGGCTCACGCGCCCAGGATCAGCGTCCCGAGCTCCTTCTCAAGGCTGAGCCTAGGACGTAACCAACTTTTGCTTGCACTTTCCTTGGAACCCCAGTTCAGCTCCCCGCGGCGGGACAGAGAATGCCAGAAACGTGGAGAGAGCTCGGGCGAGAAGGTACTCGGAATCCGTGTAGTAGCGAACGACCCAAACTCCTCCGACTGGTTCCGGACTCCGTCTTGACTCCCCCAGTCTTCCTCCCGGCTAGGGTGAGAGGGTCGCGCCTCCGTGCGCGCCGGGCCAGTGATCTCCAAGAGGGGACGTGGCTTCTTAGAGGGCCTGTCACACATACCCCAGCCCCGGGAAGGCGGGGCCCCGGAGGTGTCCGCAAGGACAGGGAGGGGAGAGGTTCCCAGCTATCCGCCTGGCAGGAAACGTGCTCGACCTCCGGGCCGTTGCTGCTCCCGAGGGTGGGGCTTTGGAGAGGTGACGAGGGGCGCTCCGTCGGTGAGTAGTCCCGCGCGGTCGCCTCTTCTGGTTTCCCGGACCCTTGGCATCTCTTGCTGCAAGTGGTAAGGTAATTCATGTCCCTTTGTGGCTCCGGGTCCGAGGCTCTGGTTGCCCAAGGCCCCTTTAAAAACCAAGACAGCACTAATTTTAGGCTGTGCAACTTTTAGAAGGCACGCTGTTAAAAGTGAATTTTTTCGCCAAGCCCCAGATTACCAAAGGGGCTCGTGCCAGGGTTGTTTCAAGGGAAGGAGAAAACGTGTCCGACTTCCAATTGCCAGGGAGCTCTCACTTTGTTTTACGCTTAACTGGGGAGCCCGGGTCTAACCTGGGTTTAACAGCCTCTCTCACGGGGATGCCCCGGGGAGAGCCTCCTCTTTACCAGCCTCCAGGTCACCTGGGTCACCAGGGCCTCGCGGGTCGGTTCTTCATGGAACTCCCCTTGGGACGGTCAGTTGCCGTAGCGGGCGTGAACCGAGTTCGGGGAAGCCTCGATTCCCGGGGTTCGGGCGGGAGCTCGCGGCCTCAGGGACCACCGGCAGTAGCCTCATCCGTTCCTTTGTAACTTGCATGGGCCTCAGGAAGTCGGGTGGGCCCCTCCGGGCTGGTTGCTGGTGGGCCCGGGGCACGCAGCCTGCTGATAGCGCCGCGAGTCAGGCGAGAGCTGCTGGAATGCGAAGCTCCTGGGTGCGTTGGCTTCCAGAGGGCCAGGAGGCGAGGGCCAAGGTTTACGCGGAGTCATTCCCGCCCCCTGGACCCGCATTTATGGGACCGAGGAGACAGCTCTTTAACTCTCCTTCAGGTGTTTACCTAAAATTGATTGCCCCTGTAAACAGCATTAACCACAACAGTATGAACCTTCCCTTGGAGCGCTTCCGAGAATGAATGGCAGTTCTTGGCACTGGGCGGTGTCTTTTACCAAGTTTCAAGCGGAGCCGCTAACTCTGGCCCTCTGGGCTTCCTTTTCCACTCTCGCTAGCATTCTTAGGTTTTGGTTCCCGGTGGAAATGAATGAATAGTTTTTGCCTAAGGACCCACACCATATTTTCATCATAACTGCACATTGTTAAACATGTTTGTATTCTTACATTTTGTAATTTCCAAATTAAAAAAAAAATTAAAACATTAGATTTGCCCATAAGGCCAACCCCCATACTTTCAACCCGGGTTTATTGCCACATACTCACGGCTTCTGGTCCATATGACAGCCAGAGACGTTCTGAAGAAAGCTGGTGAGTATAGAGTGTACTGGTTTCAGTGAGAAAGAGCTGGCTAAGCTGTGCAGAACATCATTATGAGGCAACAGAACTTAGAGCAGAGGTAACAATAAATTACAACTCTAGAGGGCTTAAAGCTTGTAAAGCGATATCCCATTCATTTATTCTGTTTCTCGCCTAGCTTGGTGTGGAAAATGGCCTTGCTTCCATACTATTGATGTAGAAGTGGAGGCTCACACGGAGGCACATTGTTAGTGATGAAAGTTTGATCTGTCTTCTGACAGCCAATAATGAATTCCTGCCATGTGTTACTCAGGAGACCCCTGCCCATTAGTGGCACCAAGTGTCAGTCAGTGGGTATCTGTTACTGTTAAAATGGTCTTATGTGCTTCTCCCACCTTCCCATTCTTTCCTTGTCCTCTGCTCCCCCTTACTGCTGTATCTCTGTAGCATATAAAGAAGAGAAAATTTGAGAGTTTATCTTAGGTAGTGGCAAAATAAAATATTATGATGCAGGAATATTAATGTGCAAATGAAATAAAGTTCTGTGTGAACAGTTTACTTATCTTTTAGGGACTGGGAAAAGTCTTTGGAAAGTGTTGAAGAAGACCCTTGGCTAAGACCACTTATGAAGGAGAGCATTAGAAATATCTTTCAAAGGGAATAATTAGTTCATTTCTAGTAAAGAGAATTTTTGGGGGGCAAAACTGATTTTCCATAATGAAATTTTATGTGCATTCTTCTGAACAAAGTTTTTGGTTCTTGAATATAATAAAATACACTTAAGAATTCAGCAAATCTTTTGCAGTTATGTACCTCCCAAAAAGAACTTAATTACATAATAATCCATAAAGTATAACAGTAGTGGACGATATAAAAAATGTTTTTTATACCCTCACAAAATCTGGCAGGCTGATGATCCAATCCATGTATTCCTCCCTACTAGAGAGGAAATTGTTCCTAAAGCTTTAGCAATCCACCACAGTTTTCATGTGTGTCAAACACTTTAACACTTAAAACATTTTTCTAAGGTAATTTTGATCTCTTTATTATTAGAACACACCTTTTTCCTAACTGGTAAGGAAAAAAATAATATATTTTATATATTTATATATTATAAAATAATATGGTGTTTCCTTGAATGTCATAAAACATTGTAATATGTAAAACTTCTAATTATTTCATAAATATGTGAAATGAAATATATTACAAAATAATAATGCCACATGGTGTATCCTTGAAATAAAGAACTGAGTTGTCTATCCTAGTTAGCCATAAACCCTGCTTGTGATACCTATTGTAATATGTGAATTAATGTCTGTTGCTTGTAGATTAATATTTGGATGTGTTGAGTGTTATATTCCCAGTTAAATGATTAATTTATTTAACTAGCATTTGGGGTGCTCATAGGGGATGTTAGGATATAGCCAAGTTGCTGAACTTAAACTTGAATTCTGATTCTGTTTGGATTGTTTGGGCATTGTGTTCCAGAAAGTACTAGGGCTATTATTATTGACATTCTTAAAGAAAAGTGGTACCGAAGGATAGAATCCTCAATTCTTTAAATTTTAAAGGTGCCTCTGACTAATTAATTGCTAAAGATTAAAATTATTTTGAGTGATATGTATTCTCAGCAGAATTTTCATGATGTATTTTCCAGAATAAAATCTGTGTCAATGGATATAACATGTAACCGTTCAGATTTATATATAATCCAGACCATTCCTGAGATCAGACTTTTTTGTTATCTCCACTTGTATATCTCAGAGGCATCTCAAACTCAGTAAATCCAAATCACACTCATTATTTCTTCCTTTAGAGGCTCATCCTCCAGTGTTCCCCAGCTCAGTGAATGACTCAATTGCCCAAGCCAAAATTGGGCAGTCATTTTGCACCTCAGTATCCTGAGCGTCTCATATCCAGTCAGTTTCCAAATCCTATTGACCTTTACTTAATATCTAATATACCACAAGTGCACGCACTTCTTTCCATCTACCCTTATTTAGGCCACAATCATGTTGCTTCCCAGCTTAAAACCATCTACTGGATTCCCACTGCTCTTTTTTTTTTTTTTGGCTGCGTTGGGTCTTCGTTGCTGCGCGCAGGCCTTCTCTAGTTGCCGAGAGCAGGGTCTGCTCTTCTACTCTTCGTTGCGGTGCGTGGGCTTCTCTTTGCAGTGGCTTCTCTTGTTGCGGAGCATGGGCTTTAGGGCGCGTGGGCTTCAGTAGTTATGGTGCACAGGCTTAGTTGTTCCACAGCATGTGGGATCTTCCTGGACCAGGGATCGAACCTGTGTTCCCCTGCAATGGCAGGCGGATTCTTAACCACTGTGCCACCAGGAAAGTCCCCGCACTGCTCTTTAGGAAAGCCTTGACATGGTCTCTAAGGCCCTGTCCCTGGTCCTATCTACCTCACCTAGTTCAACAGGTCTCTCTCCTCTTGGCTGTTCTCTCCAAAAGCACTGGCCTTTGCTCAGATTCATGAATGCTCCATGATTCTTCCTGCCACTTAACATGGGAAATTCTCTTCCCACCTCTCTTTTTGGCTAATTAAATTCATCTCATCCTTGAAGGCTTGGCTCAAATGTCACCTCTTCAAGAAAGCCTTCTTTAATTGCCCAGAGCAAATCAGATTCTTCTGTATGCTCATACTACTCTATGCTTCTCGTTTATACATTTGTAACATGTTAGTATTATAATGAAATAATTTATTATATAATTAATTGCTTGGTGTCTATGAATTTCAAGATAGTACAGGCTGTGTCTCTTTTTGATAGTCATATTTCCGTTGCCCAGATCAGTGCCTTACACATAGTCTGTGATTGAATATTTGCCGAATGAATGGTTACTGTATATAACTTTATATAACTGTATATGACTATATATATAATGTATATGTATAGTTTGATATTTATAGTCATATATATTATATAGTCATTATACATATTATAGTTGTATATTATAGCAATATATGTGATATGTTCTATATGTTAATATATATGTCAACATATGTGTTATAGTCATATATATATATATATTTCAAATCAATACTTTCCCATTTCTCTTTAGGTATTGATGTTGATCATTATAGAAAACTGAAAGTCTTAAAAAGAGGACCTTGTAAAGTCTTTGGATTATATTGAAACTCAGCTAAGATGGCCAAGTATGGAGAACACGAGGCCAGGGCTGACGATGGGCAGAACGAGTTCAGTGACATCATTAAGTCCAGATCTGGTAAGTAATGGAAGCTTAAGAAAATGAATGATTTTTATGCATAAACTACTTAGAAGACACAGGTTTTTATTGGCTTGTTTTGTACTATTCTTGTGAGACAGCCTTCTTTGGAGAAACATAATTCTGACAAATGACTATTACATTGTAAATGGTAATATAGTATCTCTGTATCCTATCTTAATTTCTCAACCCAACTTGGTCTCCTGGTATGTTGCTTGACATTGCTTGGTGAAACTGCTACCTGTTAGTTGATTGCTGTTCATTTATAAGAAACCCCTTGAACACAAAATGCAGCTTAAAAAAAATGATGCTTAAAGTAGGAAGTACTGTGGTTTCTGCTGGGATGGATCCTCTTGAATTTTGCTTCCATACTGCCTTTCCTCCATCCCATTTGGTGACCATCTCTAGGCCAACAGGTGTCTTCCTACCTGTTCTTCCCATTTTGAAACTTCTTATGGACCTTCTCAAGGCACAGTTTCCACTTAGGTAATATAATAAACTAGACTAAGACAGATTAATGGTTTTCTGTGAACATTTAAATTGGGGACTTAAGGATACCACTCCCTCCCCCAATTTTTTTAATATAACCGAGTGCTTTTTGACTCTGGCTGTACAAATGAATCAACTGGGGAGTTTTTTAAAAAAAAAAAATGCAGATGCATTGTCTCCACTACAGAACTATTGAATAAAAATTTATGTATTTTTAAAAAGCTTCAAATACAATTCTGAGCTAGACTCTATGGGGAGATATTTTTGAGCAGGCAGGACCTTTCTGAGTTTTGAAAATTGCACAGAACTCCACCCTGGGTGTGAACACTATACTTAAGTAACTTTGAGAGTTACTTTGGGCTATAAACTTACATCCAGTGTCACTTTAAAACCATAAAAGGAACCTAAAGTCTGTTTTTGCTGTGTGCACCATCTTTATTTATGTTAGGAAGTTATTTCTTATTGTATGAATCTGGAGAAATATGCACTGAAAATAAGCTCCAAATACATTTAAGATACATTTCCCTCTATGACACTATTGTTGGTTGATTGGTAAAGATTTTGGTTATTACAGTCTTGGCTCTAAATATGTAGGTGCTATTGTGTAGCTTGAAGGATATTTTGGGGGGTACAGCTTAATATCTTATTTTAAAGTATGCTCTGAGAATGTTTTATTGCCCCCACATTATTTTTGATTTAAATGCTTTAGTAGTATAGAGTACTATGTTGATATAAGGGATTACTAATATCTTCTTAAGAGTATAGAATGTATATCCAGAAATATATAAATGTAACAAGGAGGAAAATGAACGTGAGACAATTTAATGTATCCATGCTTGTCATGTTCTATAAATTGTGAGGAGTTATGTTATGTTCTTAAATAGTTTCCGGACCTCCATTACAGTAAGACCTTTGATATTTATAACTATGTACTTTAGCCATGTTCATAAAAAAGTAATTATATAAGTTTAAAAATACTGGGTATATATGATGAGTACCCATAACTTTCAAACTATTCTTTCAATTAAAAATGATTACTTCAAAAAAAATGATTATTTCAAAAGACTGACTATTCTCATACACTATTGGGAGATAGTTGGGCAAAAATTATTACGTTTTTTTAAAAAAATTTTATTTATTCATTTATTTAATTTTTTAGCTGCATTGGGTCTTCACTGCTGCACACAGGTTTTCTCTAGTTGTGGCGAGTGGGGGCTACTCTTTGTGGTGGCGCGTGGGCTTCTCATTGCAGTGGCTTCTCTTGTTGCAGAGCATGGGCTCTAGGCGCCTGGGCTTCAGTAGTTGTGGCTCGTGGGCTCTAGAGTGCAGGCTCAGTAGTTGTGGCACACAGGCTTTGTTGCTCCGTGGCATGTGGGATCTTCCCGGACCAGGGCTCAAACCCATGTCCCCTGCATTGGCAGGCGGACTCCTAACCAGTGCGCCACCAGGGAAGCCCTATTACATGTTTTTAACATATGCATACCAGTTGGCCCAGTAACTCTATTTTTGGAGTTTTGTTCCTAGGGAACACACAGAAATATACAAGTAAAAATTTGATCACAGAAAAAAATTATAAACACCATAAAAATCCAACATTGAGGATTGGTGAGATCATAATTTCCCAAAGTATTTTGAAAGCAGCATAAGTTCTAATGTGTAATTCAAATAAGGATGTCATAGGCAAAATAATTTTAGGAAACAATGGTTAACCTACTCTGTTCCTTTTAGTGTAGGGCACTTGAATAAATCATATAGAAACTCAGTGGAGCTAATTAAATTAGCATGTATTCATAAAGTAGAAGATTATACATTCATAAAAATGTATGTGTATGACCATAGAAATATGTTCTTGATGTTACATAAAAAATATGTGCAATATGAAGTCATTTGTGTGAAAAAATTTTTTTTTTCAAAAAAGTTTAGCAGAGTGTATACTAAAATGTTAATAGTGGTCATCTTGACGTTTGGGGATTATAATTTTTCTCTTTTTGCTCATATGTACTTTCTAAAGCTTTTCAATGAGCCTGTATTACTTCTTATATCTTTAAAGTATTTTTAAAGTATTCTTAAAAATCTCAAATTGCTTCGAGTGTTTTAATGCCAAGGTGATGACTATTACATTTTTTTTTTTTTCTTGATGGCTCCTACTTCAAAAAACATTGAAAAGTTAGCAGTTGCATAGCTGAGATCTGAATCACATTCTTTTGGCTGGATTATGTTGCAAAAAGCAGTAGATAAATTTGGATATGAATGGGCCTATTAGTTCCAACCTTGCTTTCTGGAAGGCACTTTTTTGATTCTTTTAAGGTAAATATTAACTCAGTGGTCAGTTCTCATGGTACTCTAAAATTTACATGTTGAACAGGGATCTTTAGTTCAGATTAAGTCAAAGGAATCATCTACATATGATGCATATATTTTTTTAACATCTTTATTGGAGTATAATTGCTTTACAGTGTTGTACTAGTTTCTCTTGTACAACAGATTGAATCAGCTATACGCATACGTATATCCCCATATCCCCTCCCTCTTGTGTCTCCCTCCCACCCTCCTTATCCCACCCCTCTAGGTGGACACAAAGCACCGAGCTGATCTCCCTGTGCCATGCAGCTGCTTCCCACTAGCTATCTATTTTACATTTGGTAGTGTATATGTGTCCATGCCACTCTCTCACTTCGTCCCAGCTTACCCTTCCCCCTCCCTGTGTCCTCAAGTCCATTCTGTACATCTGTGTCTTTATTCCTGTCCTGCGCCTAGGTTCATCATTTTATTTTTTTAGATTCCATATATGTGTGTTAGCGTACAGTATTTGTTTTTCTCTTTCTGACTTACTTCACTCTGTATGACAGACTCTAGGTCCATCCCATAATTCAAGAAGAGTTATGTACCACAATGTTCATTGCAGCACTATTTACAATAGCCAGGACATGGAAGCAACCTAAGTGTCCATCGACAGATGAATGGATAAAGAAGATGTGGCACATATATACAATGGAATATTACTCAGCTATAATGCATATTTTTAAAGATCCTCGTTGGATGCGTTCTATGCTGAATTTTTGCTTTTTCATTTTTTTAAGGGAATGTTGTCCTACAGGAGAATTTTGATTCAAATCTGTTCCTATATGTTTCTTCCTTTTGAGGGACTAGCTATGGGGGAGGGCATAGAGATTAGGGTGGAAAAGAGAAGTGATGTTGAGATTATACTGGTAAATTTATCTCTTGGTTTATGATGATTCCTCTTCCTCTCCAAATCCTTGAGTTTGGACAGTCTAAAAGCCTGGCATCATAAAAATATTGGTGCATTTTATGTTAAGGTATTAGGATTGTTTATATTGACCATATTCAATATTAATTTGCTTTATGCAGTGTATGAGGTTTAATAATTTTTTAAAGTCATTTTCACCATCTAAGCAGAAATCTGAAATATCAAGAGTAGGTGAGGACATAGTTTCATGAATATAAAAGTCATACATTTCTTTATGGTTGTAATACATTTGCCTTGGATTTGAGTGACTTTTAGAAAAGAACTTGAAAGAATATGACCTTTAATGATTCAGGGCCTGGGCTTGGGTAAAAGTAGATCTTTCCCTAACTTAAAACACGCAAGTCAAATTCATCCGTCGAGTGCCTCTTTGATAGCCTGAATTGGTGGGCTTCAGAAAGTTTAACAATTTATTAAGTATTTTGAGAGTAGGCCAAGAGTAAGAATTGTTTTTAAGTGAAATATGTTGTCAGTGGAGTCTGTGATGCATAAACTTCTGCTTGGAACGTTTTCACCATGAAATAATGAAATGGTTTGAGATTATGTATAACGTCAAAGACTGTCCTCTCCGCTATTTTATTCTGTCAGTAGCTGACACTAATGCCAGTAACATAGAATAAGTCAACCTTTTCTGTTCTTCTCAGTGCTGGTGTGGTAAGTTTTAGCTCAAAGCGCCCTAAAGAGGGTAGACTTCAGGGCTAAAGACTGTGCCAGCTAGCTCCAAGTGGGGATTTTGACTGTTTAGGGATTAGAAGCAGAGATTCTCAGATGGGAACATTTGTTGAATGAATTAGTCGGTAAACTCCACATCATTGTATGATTGAAAGCGTTCTTTCAAAGCCTTTAGGCAGGAAGGCTGAGTGTAACAGTTTTATCATTTCTTTCTTCACCTTTTCTATTCTTGGGTAATCCTGGGATCTAATTGTTGAGGGAACCTTAGAGGCCCTATCACCTGGCCGTGCCTGTGCGGTGGTTACCCAACCTCTGCTTGCACGCCTCCAGTGATGGATCTCACTGATGATTGATAATGATGATAATTCTAGCAACTTACATTTACTGAACACATACAGTGTGCAGATGTGGTGCTCAGAGTTTAATCCTCACAACCACTGCTTCACAGATGACAGACGTGAGCCACACAGAAGTATAATAATTTGCCACACTGGCCTTCTTTCTGTTTCTCCAAAGGCCCAGTCATGCCTACCTCAGGGCCTTTGCACACCCCTCTTCCCCTGCCTTTGCCTGATGGGCTCTTTCTCGTCATTTAGAGCTGGGCTTCAGTGTCACCTCTGAGAGAACTTCCCTGCTGACTTTAGAAAGTAGCTCTCCCAGTCATTCTTGACTGTATCACTATATTTAAGTTCCCCATATGCTCTATCACTATCTGGTACTTTTCTTGTTTTTTGTGCTTGTTAATGTCCTTCCTACTAAAATTTAATTCTACAAGAGTAGGGACCCATATATCCCTGGGACCAAGCCCAGTGTCTGGCTCACAGTAGGTGAGCAGTGAATGTCTATTCAATGAAAAAGGCTACAGAACTAGAAAGCACCAGAGCTGGGGTGAGAACTCAGGTGATCTGACTCTAGAAACCCTCATTTGACCTCTGTAGAGTGCCCAGTTTCCTAATTTACCAGGTAGTTTATTCTGTTGCTGCCGGAATGTTCTTTTTTATTTTGTACCTAAATCTATCTCTTAGAAAATTTGCAGAGTATCAATTGTATTTATATATCCTCTTCCTTTGTAGTTACAAGATTGGGACCCTGGGCTGTGAGACAGAGCTGCTCCAGGCCTCCGGCTGGCATCACAGCCCTGCTAAAGGAGGGCCGGGCCGATTGCAGGAGACAGCGTGCTGCTCCCGGCCCTGATGATTGTCTCTGTTCTCTGTCATTCTCTGTTAAGAGTTAGCAAAGGGGAAAATAAGAGTTAGCAGTCCTCTGGGTGGAAGGTAGAAAAATTGATAATCTGTTTCTGACATGAATTCCCTTTTCTCTTTTCCCCTGCCTGCTGCTCAAGGCTTTTAACTGACCGGTGAAAAAAAGGTAGTGGATTTCAGATGCACTGCGATATGGCACAGTTTTAAGTCCTGGTCTGATGCCCAGATGGGTATCTGGCGTTGAAAGAGCTGGTAGGGGTAGGGGGAGGGAGAGAGAAAAAAAGAGAGGCCAGTGAAATAAAAATAAAATAAATTATTTAATATGGAATATTATATATACCAGGTTACATTTATAGCAGGCCTAAAAAGATGCTATGTTTGCAATAAAGTAAGCTTGCTTAACAAGATGGGGTTTTATGAAACTATGAGGAAAGTTACCTTATTTGTTTATCTTTTAGAGGCCTTTCTTTAGGAAAGACAGTGGTTACGTTGTATTTCCCATTGGTCTACCTCTTTCTCTTTCATTTAAAGAAATATCTGTGAGGGGATTTTCCTAAAGAGTTTAAGGGACTGTGAAAAATAATTCTTGTTCTTGTTCTTGTTCTTCTTTTTTTTTTTTTTTCTGAAGCTTTACTTGGCTGGAATACCTGTGCTTTGAAGGGAGTCTTTGAGCAGATTTGGTTTTTTTCCATGAGCCCTGGGGATTTGTGTTGAGGGACAGTGACCCTGGTGGAAATTCAACTCCGGCAGAGAAGAGCAGCTATTCTTGTCATGCGCATAAAAATATTCTCTGTGTTGGTACCTCATTATGCTGAAGTAGTGCCATCATAGAAAAGATTTCTGTATTCATGTGATTCTCATGACCTGTTACTAGGGTTGTGAAAGCTGTGTCGGTGATCTGTTCTTGAGAGAAAAACATGAATTGTGGAGAATGTTCTGAACAGTGGAAGTACTTTATTATATAGACAGAACGGAAAACTCAGTTTTATTGAGCCTTATTTGAGTCCAGATTTGAGCTAGATGCCAATAGGATGATTTTCTGGGAACAAGGGAACATGCGAGATCGTTGATTTTCTGGGAACAAGGGAACATGCAATATCGTTGATGGTTGTAAAAATTACTTAAAATTTTATTGCGAAAGATTACTCAGGGGCTTTCACATGTATTGGTTAGATTTTTTTTCTCTCCTTAAGCTGTTTCTGTGGAGGCAGAGGTGTTTCCTGTATTACTCTATTTTTTTTGTATGCCGTAAGTGTTTAATAATGAATACAGTCAGTTTAGTATTTGAAAAGTGAGTCAGTGTGAGTTTTTAATATATATTTACCTTCAAAATGATGGCTGTGGACTGAAGAATCTAAGCCGGATCTAGTCCTTTCACTTTTCTTTCCTCTGCTCCTCGATTAACACCCGTCAAGCGTGGGAGGCAGGTGGGCCCGGCTCCCCCGTAGCTCTCCGGCCTTGGTGCTGATGCCTTTTCACAACCAAACACCTGAGATTTCTTTATATTCTGTGGGCCTTCTCTGTCAGAAGCTTGGTCTCCTAGCCTAGCTAATAAGGGGAACTGTTTGTGTGTGGGCTCATCTGGCAGCTAAGATGAAGGTTTGGAGTGGTACAACCTCACATTGGTTTTGAAAACTCAATTTACTAAAAAAAAAAAAAAAAAAATTCAGTTTTGGCACAGCCATTGAGCTTGTGATGTAGAGCAGGAGAATAACATTTCATAGGTGAATATTTTCAAATGAACTTTTTTTGGTAGGTGGGTGGTTGGCTAATTATGATTTCTGTCCAGTTCAATAATCTTAGCATTGAATTATGTAACATTTTTTTTTCCAAAGAGGAGAAGAAAGCACATAATGGCATTTCTGATGTAGCAGAGAAATCCAACAAAAAATATGACTATGTCTCGAAAGTGGCACAACTTTGAAAAATGCCGTGGTTGAAAAAATCTCTTAGATCATCTTCTCTAATTCCATAGTTTTAATATTTGCACATTTCTTCCATGCCATGTTCTAATTAAGATTTTGGTGTAGGACATTTTCGTGAAGAAGACCTGGGGATGGAGAATAGCATTTTGAGGTTAATACTGGTTGACTGCTTCTCTTGCTACTCATCAGCTATGCGAGTCTTGTGATTTAATATCAGTTCAGTAATTACATAGATGTAAACATATGCTTTTATTTTGAAAGTCCGGTTTTGGGTTCAGCCTCTATCCGCTTCCTAACTCAGGCTGCTTGTCAGATTGACCCCTGGGGATTCCGATTCAGTTAGTGGGGTGGGGTCCCGGCATCTGGAGTTTTAACAAGCTCCGCGGGTTCTCGTTCTGTTTAGTGCCATTGATTTATGGACAAAGGAGGCAGGCTTAAGACTCTTGGAACCAAAGTGAAAGTGGTCTGTGCATTTCAGAGGAGCAGGGAGAACTATAGTCAAATGTTGAAGATTATTTCTACTTACAAAATCTTCTTTTTAAATAATTTTAAGAGGTAATGGATTTCTTGGTATTGGACATTTTTTTCTTTTGCCTTGTATTCTGAAGGGTTTTGGTCATGTTGAGCAAAGGTAAAACTGTGTGAAGTGAGTCAGGAGAGTGATGAAACTTGGTGCATTTCTTATTGTGGTCTGTTGAACCAGAGGATCGTACCAAAATATTCAGCCCTGAAATATTTCTTCATGGAGCACCTTGGTCTTCAACTTGGTGCATTGAACCTCTTCCTGCTGCAAGCTTAATGTCGAATCCTGAGTTCTTTTGTGGAGTCATCTGAACTTATCATAAAAATTTACTGTCTATCTTTTCTAACAAAAATTTCCAAGACAGATGTGGTTTTGACTCGTGAGGAAAAATCCTCACATCCATCCTCTATGTTGGTTTTCTTTCATTTTTTTTCTTTTTAGTTAAGTTATAATTTATTCATTACAATGGAATGATTTGCAATGAAAAATCACACATTCTTTCCGTATTGATATGGGATGATTTCTAAGATATGATATAAAGTGTAAAAACATAATAACATTATGCTAGTTTTATCTTTTTTTTTTTTTTTTTTTGTGGTACGCAGGCCTCTCACTGTTGTGGCCTCTCCCATTGCGGAGCACAGGCTCCAGACGCACAGGCTCAGTGGCCATGGCTCACGGGCCCAGCTGCTCCGCAAAATGTGGGATCTTCCCGGACCGGGGCACGAACCCGTGTCCCTTGCATCGGCAGGTGGACTCTCAACCACTGCGCCACCAGGGAAGCCCATGCTAGTTTTATCTTTAAGATTAAGGTGTTACATATATGTATTTGCCTCCTTGTTTTTGTAATTTTAAATAGGTGAAATCTAGTACTTACATTTAATATAACTATACTTTCTTTTTGCTATAAAGTAATTTAAAAATGAGTGAATTTTAAAAGATGAATAATGATTTTTTTGTCAGTGATGAATTAGGAGTTAAGTGATGTATGGACCACCACAGCAAGTTCCCTAAGGATCTATAAATATACCCCAGAGGTCTTGGGATGTTCTTATATTCATTTAACCAAACCTAACCAAACGCCAAACCCCCAATCTCTTATAGTCCTTGAGTTATTTGCAGTAAAGTCTTTGAGCTCTAATCTTTAACCTCTTTGAAAATACAGAAGGGAATATTCATTTCTTCATTGATTAAATAACCTCCAGGGTGGTCTGAGATACATAATTGCTTTTCTGTGAGTCATTGTGTGGAATTTGAGATCAGTCTCAGAATTTGACGAGATCTATTCCTGAGGCAGTTTTAAGATTGAGGCTTACAAAGAGACTACCTGGTGAGGCCTGAGTGGGATTGATGATTTCTATTTGAACAGAGACTTTTGTGCAAGTGTGAATAAATATTTTTTCCTTCAGTTTTACTGAGATATAATTGACATACAGCACTGTGTAAGTTTAAAGCATCCAGTATATACCTAAGGGATAATGATTTGACTTACATACAGCATTAAATGATTATCATAGTAAGTTTAGTGAACATCCGTCATCTCATATAAAATCAAAATTTAAAAAGTAGAAAAAAAATATGTTTTTTCTATTATGAGAACTCAGGATTCACTCTCTTCACAACTTTCATATATAACATACAGCATTGTTAATTACATTTATCATGTTGTACATGACATCCCTAGTACTTTATCTTGTAACTGGAAGTTTGTCCCTTTTGACTAAAGTGTGGGTAAATTTTTTGTGTGTGATTTTTTTTTTTTGGATAATTTTTTTTATGGCAAAATATACGTAACACAAAATTTACCTTTTAAAACACTCTCAAGTATACAGTTCAGTGGCATTAAGGTACATTCATATCGTTGTGCAGTCATCATCACCATCCATTTCCCGAATTTTTTCATCTTCCCAAACTCTGTCCTCATTAACTACTAACGCCTCTTCCCCCTCCCTCAGCCCCTGGCCCCTGTCATCCTTAGGAGGAAGGCTTTTCAGATATATTTGAAACAAATAGACCACAAAATAAAACCAAAATCCACCCCAAAACAGATAGACTTAAAAACCAAATTTGGTTCTAGGTCGTAAATGATCCATTTCTCAAAGTGAATTGTTATATTGCCAGTTTAAAAATTATACTTTTTAAAATTGAGATATAATTGACAAATAGTATTATATGAGCCTCAAGTATACAACATAATGATTCAATATTTGTGTATGTTGTGAAACATACTCACCACAGTGAGTCTAGTTAACATATGTTCTAGCACCATAGTTGTAGCATTTTATTTTGTGATGAGAGCTTTTAAAATTTACTCTTAACAACTTTTAAATATGCAGTACAGTATTATTAACTATAGTCACCATGCTGTATTTTATAGCCCCAGGACTTATTTATTTTATAACTGGAGGTTTGTACCTTTTGACCCCCTCCTCACTCATGCCCATCCCCAACCCCTGCCTCTGGTAACCACCAATCTGTTCTCTGTGTCTTTGAGATGTTTTTTTAAGATTCCACCTATAAGTGAGATCATGAGGTTATTTGTCTTTTTCTGTTGACTTATTTCACTTAGCATAATGCCCTCAAGGTTTATTCATGTTGTTGCAAGGGGCAAGAATTCTATCTTTGTTATGGTTGAAAAATATTCCAATGTACATTTTCTTTATTCATCTGTTGATGGACACTTAGGTTACTTCCGTATCTTGGCTATTGTAAATAATGGTGCAGTGAACCTGGGGGGGCATAAATCTTTTCTACTTAGTGTTTTCATTTTCTTTGTGTAAATACCCACAAGTAGAATTCCTGGATCATATGGTAGTTCTGTTTTTATTTTTTGGGGGAACTTCTATACTGTTTTCCACAGTGGCTATACCAATTTATAATCCCACCAACAGTGCACAAGAATTACCTTTTTCTGTACCCTCACCAACACTTGTTATTTCTTGTCTTTTTGATAACAGCTATTCTAACAGGTGTCTGGTGATACCTCATTGTGGTTTTGTCTTTTTTTTTTTTTTTTTTTTTTTTTTTTGCGGCACGCGGGCCTCTCACTGTCGTGGCCTCTCCCGTTGCGGAGCACAGGCTCCGGATGCGCAGGCTCAGCGGCCATGGCTCATGGGCCCAGCCGCTCTGCGGCATGTGGGATCCTCCCAGACCGGGGCACGCACCCATGTCCCCTGCATCGGCAGGCAGACTCTCAACCACTGTGCCACCAGGGAAGCCCCTTGCCCATTTTTAAATTAGATTGTTTGTTTTTGCTATTGAATTATATTAGTTCTTTATATATTTTGAATATTAACCTGTTGGAGGAGGTCATCGAGGGGATGTGGCTGCTGGTTGACCTGCAAGGAGGATCCAGGCAATCAGAGGCTCCTCACCCTCTCCCCATCCTTGGAATATATGTTCCACTCACTCTTCCTACACTAGGAGCTACTTCAGGGATGTAGCCTTGAGAGAGTAATGTGTTATTGAGACCATCTGGATCATATATATTACTAAATCCCTTAAGGACTCTCTATAAACTCTTAAGAATTTGGCCAGGCAGAGATCTACTCGTCTTGCTGTCACCAAAGACAAGCCTCATATGTAAGTTCCCTTGCTTATTAAAACTGTCACCTACCAATGAGGAGTGGTCTGCCTCTTTCTTCCATCTCTCCTTGCCCTTTGTGTATGGGGGCCAGTTTCAGATTTTACTCAGGGAGCTCTAAAGGTTGCAACCAACATGACCCCTTATCAGGTATATGATTTGCATTATACTGTCTTTTAAAATTTAAAGTACAAGTATGACTCAGAGCTGGGAGAGTGAATCTGCATCTAATTTGGTGTTGAAGGCTCCTGGCCTTATCCAAAAGCCACCTTCTGGGCGGGGTGGGGGGGGCTCTGAGATAAAACACCATGTATGCTCTAGTTTACTTTGTTACCGTATATAGTCCCTTCATAGGTGTTTAGAAAATGTTATACTGAAGGATGTAAAGATATTTATTTTTGTAGTTTTACATGTGGTATCAGTGGCCAGTTCTATAATATAACAGACCCTTCCTCATATGTTAAATCCCATTTTAATGCTTTGTCTGTAAAAAATTATCAGAGTGACTTGAATTATTTTAACTTACGTGTGCTTTTTCAAGAGATGTAGCCTGTTAGAAGAGTGTTGGTATTTGGAGAATACACACACATGCTTGTCCTCTGTCTGGGGCTGGCCTTACTGAGAATTTGGGGTAGCACAGATCTTATTCTAGGGACCTGGCATCAAGGCAGATTGCTCAGAGAGGAGAACTCATTTGCATGTATGTTTCAATGAAACGTTTAGGGAAGTCTGATGTTGACCTATCTTTCTAGCTGCCCCCAACCCCCCACCGCCTGCAAAATACCCTGTGAGGGAGGCCAATCGTCCTTTTCTTGCCTTTGGGACATGGCTTGCTTTGTTTTCTGTGCTTGATTGTTCTTCCCTCCCCACTCCTTAGTTTTGAAACCCTCATCTTCAAACATCGGCATAAATGCCACAAAGCATTCTATTCTTCGATGGATCACAGAGCCACAATCCATGTCCTTCCCTCTTGTTCACTCTTTTTTTAAAATAAATTTATTTATTTATTTACTTTTGCTGTGTTGGGTCTTCGCTTCTGTGCGAGGGCTTTCTCTAGTTGCTGCGAGCGGGAGCCGCTTTTCATCGCGGTGTGCGGGCCTCTCACTATCGCGGCCTCTCTTGCTGCGGAGCACAGGCTCCAGACGCGCAGGCTCAGTAGTTGTGGCTCACGGCCCAGTTGCTCCGCGGCATGTGGGATCTTCCCAGACCAGGGCTCGAACCCGTGTCCCCTGCATTGGCAGGCAGATTCTCAACCACTGCGCCACCAGGGAAACCCTTGTTCACGCTTTATTTCTATTTTTGGCTCTTGTTTGTGTGTGGGTACATGATTTCCTAATTTGACCTTCTGATAGCCAGCCCTTAGCTTAGTTGCCACACACAGTAAGTGCTCAATAAAAGCTTACTGTGCATTTTAATGGTTTAATGAATCAGACTTGCTTATATACATACCTTATTCATTCAGCAAATGCTTGTTGTTCAATCCGTGTTGCTAGATGATGAGCCCAGAGGTGAGCAAGACGTGTGTCTCTTCTTCAGGTGCTCTCAGGCTGGCTGGGAAGAGAGGCGTAAAGAGACATCCCTGCACAAAACCCGGCGCCATGTACTCAAGGCTGTGGGAACAATGGGAGGAGGAAGGACAAAGTCTTACCTTGTTGGGAAGGAGGGTGGGGCTGGAAAGAGAGAGCCTTAAGAGGAAAGCAGTTGAGGTGTGCCTTGAAGGGTGCATAAGAAGTAGCCGTGTGGATCATGGAGGAAGGGCATCATTCCAAGCTGATGGATAAGAACAATGCATTTTGAGTCTGCAGCTGGTAGGTGAGTGTTGCTGGGACACGTGTCTCAATCAGATGACGGGAGAGGGTGGGGCCAAATTTTGAAAGCTCTTTTTTTTTTTGTTTGTTTTTTGTGGTGCGCGGGCCTCTCACTGTTGTGGCCTCTTCCGTTGCGGAGCACAGGCCTCGGACGCGGAGGCTCTGGACGCGCAGGCTCCGGGTGCGCGGGCTCAGCGGCCGTGGCTCATGGGCCCAGCCGCTCCGCGGCACGTAGGATCTTCGCGGACGGGGGGCACGAACCCGCGTCCCCTGCATCGGCAGGCGGACTCTCAACCACTGCGCCACCAGGGAAGCCCTTGAAAGCTCTTTTGAAGCATGCTAAGTGGTTTGATCTTTTCCCTGTAGGGAGCCACTACAGGATTTTAAGTGGGTTAATGTCGAATGGGCTCAGTATTGTTTATCAAAAGGATAACTCAGTCGACAGCATGAAAGATAAATTTAGAAGGGAGCAGAGCTGAAGGGCAGAAGGGAGCAGGTAAGAGTTGTGAAAATAACTAAGGTTAGAGATCATGGGGGCTTGGACCAGCGTGGTACTGGTAGAGAAGGAGTAGGGCAGAGGACTTGAAAGATCCTTAGTAGTTAGTAGCAACATGTATAAAGACACAATGTAAACTTCACTTCATGGGATTTGTTTTATATTTTTCAATCCGATGTATAGCTTTTCAAATTATAATTCATATATATATTTTTCAATCAGATGTACAGTTAAAAAAATTATAAGTCTGGGCTTCCCTGGTGGCGCAGTGGTTGGGAGTCCGCCTGCCGGTGCAGGGGACGTGGGTTCGTGCCCCGGTCCGGGAGGATCCCACGTGCCGCAGGGCGGCTGGGCCCGTGGGCCATGGCTGCTGGGCCTGCGCTTCTGGAGCCCGTGCTCCACGGCGGGATAGGCCACGGCAGTGAGAGGCCCGTGTACCGCAAAAAAAAAAAAATAAAAAAAAATTATAAGTCATGTTATAGCCCTTTCAGTATTAGCTCTTCCTCCAGAATTAATATTCTTTTCTTTTTTTTGCCATGCCATGCAGCATGCAGGATCTTAGTTCGCTGACTAGGGATCGAACCCATGCCCCCTGCATTGGGAGCATGGAGTTTTAACCACTGGACCTCTAGGGAAGTCCCCAGAATTAATATTCTTGACTTGATTAATTTCTACATTTTAAAGGTAGTTTTTTACTCCTTAGCTACATTGACTACTGCTGTTTTCCTAAGGTATTGCCTCTTGGTCAGTTTATTTAGGTAACTGAATTGAATTGTTTCAATAGCATTTGTAATTTTTTCCATATGTATATTCTGAAAGAAAGGTCATGCTGCAGAGAAAAAGGTTAATTAAAATGAGAAAAAAAAGTTTATTCATATTTATTTAGTATAATATAAAAGTTCTTTGAAAAGGTAGCAAAGAAAGGTAATATTAATCTCATCTTAAAGGGAAAATAATAATCTTGGACAGCTAAAAGAAAATCTACATGTGAAAAGAGCCTGGAAAACTATTTCAGAGGAACTTTAATTGGAGAATAGGATGTTTCATGCGAGGATAATGTCATCCTGTAATACTAATTTCAGCTTCAACAGATAGGATAGAGTAAATGCAAATTGAAAATAAATTAAGAACAGGTGTTGAGAAATACCTTCCATTTAGGGAATAATTAAGTGGTGGAAAGGTGATTGGAGTTCAGTCAATAAAGCTGAGATGCTCAGAAATCATAATTATTCAGGTAACAAATGCTTTTCTTAATGTGACGCTCTGCCCTGGAGGTTTGAGGAGTAGAAAAAAGAAGAGGTTATTATTGTCATGTTGTTTTTCTTCTGAGTTCTATCTTTCAAATCCTAATACAGTAAGTCCCCTACATACGAACCTTCAAGTTGTGAACTTTCAAAGATGCGAATGTGTGTTCACATGTCCAATCATGTAAGTTAGTTCACGTGCCTGGCGTACATTGTCACATGCGTGCATCCTCTACAAGTGGTTGTGCTTTTTGTGCACTTTACTGTACAGTACTGTATAGGGTACAGTGGTACAGTATCTTTATTTCAAGCCCAGGATATTCACTCGATGCCAGCCCCTGTGTGCCAGCTGTTGTACTGTACTATGGTACTTTTCAAGGTACTGTGCAGTAAGATTTAAAATGTTTTCTATATTTTTTGTTTGTTTTTTATGTATTATTTGTGTGAAAAGTATTATAAACCTATTATAGTACAGTACTGTATAGCCAATTGTGTTAGTTGGGTACCTAGCCTAACTCTGTTGGACTTACAAACAAATTGGACTTACGAACGCACCCTCGGAACGGAACTTGTTCGTATGTAGGGACTTGCTGTATTCAGTGGGCTAACTTTAAATTCCAATATAGAAGCTGGTATTTCAGAATGGTGGTTCCCTTGACCTTTAAGGAAAAACAGAAGGGCTTATTTGAAAATTCTGCATTGTTGGGTTGTGCATTGTGTTTCCTAAGGTTTTGATTTGGCCAATTTAGTTGTCTCTCTAGGCTGTGAATATGGCTTTAAGATTCAGCTTTACTTTATGTTATGGAGATGGTTAGGGAAGGACTTATTTGTCTGTATCTACCTATCTATCTGTCTGTCTGTCTATCCATCCATCCATCCATCCATCCTATCCGTAAAAGACATTTTGAATAGCATGGTGTTGCCTTGCTCCTACTATATGGCAAGCACTTGGTCTGGCACAGGGTGACTAAGACACAGTTCCAGGGGTCAGTTATCTTTCACCTAGAGAGGGCAGTTTCACAAGCTTTTAAGTAAACAGACTGAACAGGCAGTTAGAATTTTAAAAAGTGAAACAGCCCGGGATGCTGTGTGAGCTCCTGGGAGAGTTAGTTGATGTCTATGGGCCTCAGGAAAGCCACCTAGGGAGAATGGATATCTCAACTAAGATCAGAAGAATGAATACAAGTGAGAGAAGAAGTTGGGAGGTGGAGGTGAGGAGGGCTATTAAGATCGAGGGAATCAATGACATGTCAGAGGTTTGGAGGTAAGAACTGCAGCTCGCTCAGTGTGGCTGAAGTGGGATGTGAGAAGTAAAGATAAAGGCTGGAAAGTTAAGCTAAGACCAATTAATGAAGAGTCTTGTAAGCCACGGTTAGGAGTTTGGATTGTATTCTAAAAGTAACCCTGAAAGTATTTTTTTTAATTTAAAATTTAACATTATTTAAAAACATACTGAAGCAGTCAATATAAGTAAATATTGACGTAGAGGAAATGATATACCAGATATGTGTGCCCTCATTTGAAATGTGTCAGCTATTATTTTGACACATTTGCTTTAGAGCATATGTTAAAGACCTAATTATATCAAAATTGATAAATCTTAAAACTAATTTTAAGTATAAACAAGCTGGAGAATGTATTGAATGGTACCATATATAAAGTCCAAATATCCTCAGAAATTATGATATAATGTTTATGTATTCATAAATACTTTCAAAAATACAAAAATGTTCATGGAAATTATAAACACTGAATTAAAGATTGTGGACTTCTCTAGAGATAATGGGAGAGGAGGGTCTTCCATTGTGTCTGTAATTCCTCAATGAAAATAAAAATAATATCTGAAGCAAATATGCAATAATGCTAATTTGTAAAGCTGAGTGATGATTGCCTTAATTTCAGTTGTTTGGAAGTAAAATTTGAGACAGAGATTTGTGTGCCCTTGAGAACAGTTCCTAAAAGAAACAAGGGAAGAAGGTTTGGGTGGAGGGATAAACTGAACTGCAATTCAGTTACAACAGGGGCACCATCTGATTCCATAGGGAGCCCTGGAGCTGGGATGGTTCTTCAGAGGCTTCCCCAAGTGAGACCATGGTGTTCGGTCTTGGGACTCATGTTTTGACCTGTATACTGACTTTAGGCTGACTCTGGGAAGGAGATGAGGTGAAAGTTTGGCCAAGCCAACTACCTTCAGCCAATTGCCATTCCTGGAGTGATGCGCAGCTATGAGCCCTCAGCTGCCAGCATTTTCAGCTGCTGGCGGAACGAGTGTATGCATTGCCTTCTATGTAGTGCACCGTAGAATCCCTTACAATGATATACGTTGTGCCATCTTACTATTGTCTGTTTGCAGGTTTGAAATAATTTTTCAAACCTCAGCATTAAAAAAAAATCCTCCAATTTCTAGGTGCTTCTCAAACTACTCCTCCAGCACACACACACGCACGCGCACACACACACACACACACACACACACACACACACCCCATAACATAAACCCCAATTCAAATATCTGGTCACATACTTACTATTTGTTTTTCTCTGGCAATTGGAGATGCCCTCCTCTCTCTCACTCCTGGTTTTAGAAGGTTTTGCCTCTGAGAGGTTTTAAACAGATGGCTGATCTGATCAGATTTACTCTTTAGGAGAATAGATAACTTGGGTTGGGGCAGTGGATGGGGCAAAGCTAGAGGCCTGGAGGACCACTGTGTGACCATCACAGTTGAAGTGGGAGGGGTACTGTTGGCCTGAACTAAGGAGTGGTGGTTGGGATGGAGAAGAGGGGAGAGTTGGAAAGCTTTAGGTAGGAGAGAGCCTTGATGGGAGAGTGGTAGGGAAGAACTCTGCTGTGTGCCTTCAACACCTGGCAGGTGAAGTCTTTCTGTTAAGGTTTTGGGGGGACGGAGATGAGTAAGGGGATGTATTCTTTCTTTATATCTGTCTATCTATTTATCTATCTGTCTATCTATCATGTATCTACCTACCTACCTACCTACCTGTTATCTGTATCTCCCAAGAGAGTGGCCTGGACTGGGATCACATCCTTGAAAACTGGCACCTGGAATCTTGACTGTTTTCTTCAGTATCTGTAGAACTCTCGTAAATATATCCTTAAAATTTCTCAAAATTTCATCAAGAACTGTTTTATTTCTCTTCATATTGGATTGGCCAAAAAGTTCATTCGGGTTTTTTACAGAAAAACCCAAATGAACTTTTTGGCTAACCCTGTGTTTTCTGAGATTTTTGACTGACCCTAGAATGAGCATCTGGAGAAAGGGAAATTCAAGAGATGGTAGATTATGGCAGTGGAAGTGGAGGAATAAGAAGTGGTTTTTGATTTTTAATATTTTTAGCAGATATTGGTAGTTTACCCCTTGGGAATTGACTGCATTTATCTCCCAGAGTCATAGGAAACCGACTTACAGATGTTATTCTAGCTGACTTGGTTAGCTTGGGGAGGGAGTGGAAAGGGTTATTAAAAAATGCTTGTAATGTGTACAAAATTTTTACAAATGTGCCTCTGCACATTTTCAGGGAAAAATTACCACAGTTTTCGTTTTTTTCTCAAAGGAGGCCTACGAGTCACCAAAAAGTTGCAACTTATTAGAGTTTCCTCTTGTGGGGTTTCAGTCTTTTCTGATGGGAATTAAATCGGTGATCTGACATTCTGGCATGAGTTTGGGGACCCACACTATTGCCACAGCTCAAATTCTGGGCCTTATGTTGCTTCTGTTGTCTCAGAGCCATTCAAACAAAAGACCTGATTGTCAGAATTAGGGTGAATAGACACAAAGTTTGAAGGGCAAAATTTCTGATAATGTTTGATCCAGTGTTGCATATAATGAATTTGTATTTGTTGATGAATCTTTCCCTTTTGTTGCTAAAAGTGGCAAATAATCAGACATAAATGACTAATTATCTGGTTCAGAATTTTTTTTTTAATTAGTGAAACTTGTGCTTACTCAAGCTCAGGTGGAGTGGGATCACAGTGCTTTATTTTTTCTAACATCAAACATTTTTCAAAAATGTTGATACATTTGTCATTTGAAAACAAGCCAAACAGTCTCTCCCAATCATGGAGTAAGAGTAGTGGTCCTCACCAGGGGACCCCACTTCCTGATGATCTTTCTGGTACCTCCTTTCTCCCACCCTCTCTTATTCCTGGAGAGGTCAGGTCGTGTTCGCTTTGCTTCCATGTCACATCCTGACCAGACCTCCCAGCTTAAGTCTCATGTCATTGAATTGCATCACCCACTAAAGCTCATTGTTGGGAGGGCACCCATCACTCCCTCTCATTTCTCGGTGATTTTAGATCTTGATTCACTGTCACTCTCTTTAAAAGTTACTCTTTTAAAACAAACTTTTAGGGCTTCCCTGGTGGCGCAGTGGTTGAGAGTCCGCCTGCCGATGCAGGGGTTACGGGTTCGTGCCCTGGTTCGGGAAGATCCCACATGCCGCGGAGCGGCTGGGCCCGTGAGCCATGGCCGCTGAGCCTGCGCGCCCGGAGCCTGTGCTCCGCAACGGGAGAGGCCACGGCAGTGAGAGGCCCGCGTACCGCAAAAAAAACAAAAACAAAACAAAAAACCCCACAAACTTTTGGTTACCAAAGGGGGAGGAGGGGAGGGATAAATTAGAAGGTTAGGATTAACATATATACACTACTATATATAAAATAGATGACCAATAAGGACCTACTATATAGCACAGGGAGCTATATGCAATATTTTGTAATAACCTGTAAGGGAAAAGAACCAGAAAAAGAATATATATATGTGTGTGTGTATATACACACACACAGACACACACAGAGACACACACACACACACACACGTATAACTGAATCACTGTGCTGTATACCTGAAACTAACATGATATTGTAAATCAACTATACTTCAGTTAAAAAAAAGTTACTCTTGTTTTAGTGATTTCAATGTAAACATAGATGAGTCTTCCAACACTCTACTCTCTCAGTTTTTGAGCTTCTCTTTCTAGTGATCTTGTTGTCCACTTCAGTGCCTATGTCCTGGACAAACCATATCATCATTTAGGACTGTAACTCCTCCATAATCTGGATTTCAAGTGTCACACTTTCTGCCCAAAGCATCTTATATTTCTAGCTCACTCCCTCTTTTTTTTTTTTTTTTTTTTGCTGTGCCACATGGCTTGTAGCATCTTAGTTCCCGGACCAGGGATTGAACCCAGGACCCCTGTAGTGGAAGCGCAGAGTCCTAACCACTGGACCACTAGGGAATTCCCTAGCTCACTCTCTCTGTTATCATAAGTTTAGCAGTCTCTGCTCCAGCAGGACCTGTAATCTGTCAATCCCATTACCGTTATGCTCTTCCCCATCCCTTCGTGTCCTCTCTCTGCCCTTTACTGAGATTACATGGTCTATCGAAATCACTCCTTTCTCATGCCTTCAATTCCCTTGCTGTCCTTGCTTCATCACATCTCTGTCAGACTCCACCCCTGGTTAAATCTAACTCTACACCTATTCTGTACCAGCCCCCATGCAGAGGAACATGACTGGAGAAAAACACATCCTTCCTTCCTTGCCTCAGTGTAATTTATGATCGCATGTGAGACCTTAATGCTACTTGGTGACCATCTCCCACTGTTCTACATGATTATTTCATACCATCTCCTCTTTCCTGAAACATTCACTGCTTCCTCCCTATTCTGACTCTTAGCTCATGACTTTGCCTTCTCTTGTCCTAAGAAAATTGAAGTCAACTGAAGAGGAATCCACAGGGTCTGACACCACATCTACTCTAACCGGCACCCACCCAAGGCCACCCCAACCATGTCATGGTATCCCGTTCTCTCTTGCTCACTCGAGGACATCTTCCCTCTCCCTTCTGCATCCCTACTATTTTCTTCTCTAGTGGATTTTTTCCATCAGCATACCAACTATTATTTTTATTCTCCCACCTCTTTCCAAATATCACCTCATTTCTCTGTTCCCCTTTTTGAAAGACTTCCTCAGAAGAGTTTTATATACATAGTTGAAATTCCTCTCCTTTCATTCTCTCTTGAAACCATTTTAATGGCATTTAAGGGCATAGCCCCTACCATTCAACTAAAACTGCTCTTAGCAAAGTTACTAGAGACTTCCCTATTGCTAAATCCAGGGGTCAGTTCCCACTCCTCATTTTGCTTGATCTCTCAGTAGCATCAACACAGTCCATCATTCATACCTCCATGAAACACTTCCTTCACTTGGCTTCCGGGATATACTACACTCTCCCAGTTTCCCTCTCATTCTTCTTTGCTGATTCTTCTTCCCAACATTGGAGGATCCAGGGTATAGTCCTTGGAGGACTTGCTCACCCCTTGCTCTCTTTGTCATCTCCCCAGTTTCATGGTCTTAAGTGCCACCTGAACACAGCACTCACATTTCTATCTCTGGCCCAGACCTCTCCCCCTGAGCTGCATACTTGTATATCCAACTGCCCGCTTGGCATCTCTACTTGTATCTTAAAATCTGAACTCCGGATCTCCCCCCCAGGCCAAACCTGATCCCACAGTCTTGCCCATCTCTCCTAAAGGCAGTCTGATTCTTCCAGTTGCTCAGGTTGAAGGATGAAAAATTTGGAGTCATCCTTGTAGTGCTTTCTCTTATAACCACATCCAGTCCCTCAGCAAATCCTGTTGGCTCTATTTCCCAAATACTGTTTATACAGAATCTTGTCATATTTTACCATCTCCACTGCCACTGCTGTGGTCTAGGCCACCATACACTTGCCTGAATTTCTGCAGTCACTCCTCACTGGTCTCCCCACTTTCTGCCTTGTCCCACTAAGGCTGGTCTGCACCAGCAGCAGAGTGAGCCTATTAAAAACAGAAGTAGATTTTGTCATTCTAGGTCCACAATTCTGCAGCCGCTTCCCATTTTACTTATAATAAAAGCTAAAAACCTGACAGTGGCCCACAGGCCCTGGGTGGTCTGGCTTTATCTCTCCTTGCCCTATTGCTCCTTGTACACAGCCAGCCCTCCCTCCCAGCTCAGGGCCTTTGCCCTGGTGGCCCCTGCCTAGAGCACTCTTCCCTCAGGTAATCGTATGGGTGACCACCTGATTAAAAGTGTAAACCCTCCTTTCTTCAGCACTCTCCACCCACTTTACCCGGCTTAATTTTTTCCCATAACACTTCTCACCCACTAGCATACTCTACAACTTACTTCTTTGGTTGCTGACGTTTGCCTCTTTCCACTAGAATGTAAACTCCATGAGGGCAGGTCTTTTGTATGAATTGAATTGCTAGTACCTAGAACAGTACCTGGCACATGGTATGTGTTCAATAAATATATGTTTTTTGTTGCTTTCAATAAACGTGTAATCCCTGAAACAAATACCAGTTTCATCTTTATTATATCTTTATTGTACTGATTGATTAGCTCCGTGTTAGCCTATGACCATTTCCCAAATGCTGGTTGACAGACCACTTGATCTTTTCAACACTCAGACATGAAATGAGAAGACTAAGGCCAATATAATATAGATACATGTCAGTGTAAGGTTGTCAACTGCCTTTCGTTTTCCAAGATTGTCCTTTATTCAGAGACTATGTTAACTTTATTTGGCACAAAAATGACCATTTAATGAAATGATGGTGATAATTCTTCTATGAGATGAATTCTGGCAGTAGGAAGCTATCTTAAGATGAAGCACTCCAAAAGGACCCAGGTATAGGGTTCTTGACTGTAAGGATGCTAATACTTTGCTTTGCTGTCTTTCCTCCCTCTCTCCCTTCCTTCCTCCTTCCCTTTCTTTCCTTCCTCCCTGCTTTTCTTCCTCCTTCCCTCCCTCCCTTCTTCTTTCTTTTCTTTCTTCCTTCCTTCTTTCCTTTCTTTTGCCTTAGAAGTCTTTCTGAAAACAAGTCTTCGCTGGAGGCCCGTTTTAGGAATGCAACGATGCATTGCTGTTCTGTTTAACACAGGGTGACAAATGGGGTAGCTTTTAAGGGATGGGAGTGGCAGGAAGCCCACCTCAGGCCCCTGAGGGTCCTTCATGGTTTTCGGAACCTAAATTAAAATCACTGCTTTAGTTGATCAATTGTAGAAAACCTGGACACCCTATTAAAAAGAAAGAACTTACCTTAGTCTCAGAGAGTTAGGTTCTATTTTTGTTCTTCAAATAACCAGGTTTGTGACCTTGAAATAATTAGTTTCTCTGTGCAGTTAATTGATTTGTTTGTAGGGTATGGAGTGTGGGCTAGATGATCTAAGCCTGATGGCTTTAGAAGCTCCAGAGAACCAGATTGTTAGCATTTAATTGTCAAAGCTGTGTTAGGGAAGGGTTGTGTTTTGTTACCTTCTTCCTCATTGCTATAATTTCAGTTTTGTTTGCATTGATCTTGTGACTGTCCCAAATATTCTATACAGGTAGATTCGTACAAGCAATATTGTTGTTAGGATTATAGAAAGGATTATATGATAGCATTTGGGATAAGCATTTTATCTCTCAATTGGGTTAGGGATCAAGTATAGCATGATATTATTTCATACAATATTTGAAAAGCAGAATAAGAAAATCCTACAGTATTTAAACATTTTATCAGCACTCTCTTGTAGTGATACTATAGGGAGTGGTTCAAAACCATATCAGAAGATATGGTTTTGAATCTAAACATGGCCACCCATTGGCTGTGGAAACCTGGACAAATTGCTTAGCTGCTCTGTGCCTCAGTTTCCTTATCAAAAAAGTGGGCATAGTAATAGTATCCTTCCTCCTTTTGTTGTAAAAATTAAATTAATATATGTAAAAGTACTTTGGTACATAGAAGCACTCAATAAATGTTAGTTATTACTACCATACGAGTACTTATTATAGTTGTGGTTGTATTCTTTCCAATCTCTTTAAATAAGCATGTAACAATAACTTTAATCATATCACGTGAGCAAAATTTGTGTCTTTATTTTTTAAGTATATCTAAAATTTTGCTTTTTTGTATTCAATAAGAAAACATTCTAGGATAGACTGAGCATTTTCAGGTCATTCTATAGACTTTGATGTGCTATGATTAATTCTCATTTGGAGCTCTTTTATTTATTTTTTCTTGTGTGTTTAACTTTATATTTTATACATTTTTCTGGTAGGATTTTTGAAAAAAATAATTCTGCGTGTATACAAAATCCCTCCTCCCTTTCTGCATTTTTTTTTTTTTTTCTTGCTAAGGCTTGGTCCTATAGTCTTTTGTCTGGGATCACTATAGTTGACTTATATTGAATGCCTTAGCATACTGAGAAGTCTCTAATTTATAACCAGTTTATTTAGATCATTTGCAGATATGTTACTTAGAAAGAGGCTAAACCAAAGAAACCCCAAATTCAGTGGCTGAAACAAGAGCAAAGCTTTTTTCCCCCTCACCTTACAGCTCAGAGTTGGTAGGTGCCTTGGTGGCTCTGCTCCATTTGGTCTCTCAGGGATCCTGGTTCCTTCTTTCTTGTTGTTCTGTCATCCTGCAGTGCTGCCTCATCTTCTTGGTTGTGGCTGCCCCTCAACACTCTGTCCAAGTTCTAGTCCAAGGAAAGGGGAAAGAGAAGGAGTAAAAAGTAAGCAATTTCCTTTTTGAAGGATGTGACCCAGCGATCACATCCAAGATTCCTTTTGCCGTCCTGTTGGCTGCAGCTTGGTCATGTGGTCTCTTCCAGTGGTAGGGGAGGTTGAAAAGTGTGATTTGTGGTGGGTGGCCGTGTGCTGAGCTAAAAATTGCAGGAGAACAGGGAGAGGGCTGGGTGTCTGATATCAAAAAGAAGAAGGGGAGAATTGGATAATGCCAAGTATACTTTCTTTCTGTTTTTTTTTTTTTTTGCGCTACGCGGGCCTCTCACTGTTGTGGCCTCTCCCGTTGCGGAGCACAGGCTCCGGACGCGCAGGCTCAGCGGCCATGGCTCACGGGCCCAGCCGCTCCGCGGCATGTGGGATCCTCCCGGACCGGAGCACGAACCCGCGTCCTCTGCATCGGCAGGCGGACTCTCAACACTGTGCCACCAGGGAAGCCCCAAGTATACTTTTATAACAACTTGGTGGGCTAGTTTTGAATTTAGAGTTCTCTACCTCCTAAGAGTTCTATGCCAGAACGTGGTGGCCCGGAGAGCTAGCCTTTCCCCTTGTTTTCCCATGTCTGTTCCATTCTGCACTGAGAAGGGCCTTGTGCATACCTTGGTGGTCACCCTGGCCAGACCTCCATGGTCTCTCTCCCACTTGCAAACTGTGGTGTGGCTCACCCCTGGGAAGTGAGCTGAGGGCTCATTTGGGCAGAAGAGGTTGCATGGACTCTGGGTGCACATGTCCCCTTGGCCCTGTGCTCTCTCCATCCCATGGGGAGGAATGGGGCAGGAAGAGGCCAGAATAGAGCCCCCCAAAGGGCAGTGTTGAAGGCAGAGCCCTTCTTGTCTAGATCAGAGGGCGGTACCATAAAGGGAAACATTAACTTGATTTTGTTCTTAAAGTTCTCCACTTTCCCCGTCTACTGCTCATTTTTATGCTTCATTTTACTCGTATTTATCACTTATAGTATGCATATTATATATTTAATCCACTAAGAGTGGAGTATCTTTGGAATGAATGGAGTGTCATTTTAATGGATGGTAAGTGTGGGGAAGGACCCAGTGAAGGAGGCTGGAGAATATTCACTTATTTAGCTTAATGTTTTCAACAGCTAAAAAAAAAACCCCTTTGAGTGGCCCTTGTGATTCCATGGCAGTTTGCCCAGACTCGAGGGAGCCAGTGTTGGGAATGAAAACTAGATTCACTTTGAAAATTTAGAAAAAAAAGTGACTAAACAAGTTATAAGAATGTGCTTGATGGCTTGTGTCCTCTGAGAGCAAGTGAGGTACTGCAGCAGGCTTGATTTCCAAATCCCCTCTCTGCTCACCCCTTCAACTTTTCAGCCTCTGACCCTGTGCCTGGCCAGCTTAGACCCAGGACATGGATCCTGCCCTGCCCCAGGGCTGAGCCCCTGCTGTCCTGACAGCGTGACAACTTGCTGATGGGAAACGTAGTTGAAATCTAGCATATGAAACTGCTCTTGGGTTGATTCAACAAACCACCATCTCCTTCCGTTTAGGGATGGGTTATGATACACCCTCAATCCCTTATCCAAAACCCTTGGAACCAGATGTGTTTCAGAATTAATGATTTTTTTTGGTTTCAGAGAGCTTCTGGGACATATACCATATATGATGTAACGTCTCTGGGGGAGTTTGGGACAGCACCCTGTAATTAAATAAATTAATATTTCTGCATTAACATGTATGAATATTCACACAAATGGAACACAAACAAGGTTATAAATAGCCTCAGGTCAGTTCGGGTTGTGTTTTGCTGCCAGATGGGTTATGAGAAAACCTTTGGTTTTCAGAGCTTTTTGGATGCTGGCCTCGTGGGTGAGGGATTGTGCACCTCTGATGGTCACTATTTTCTGTGTTTACTCTGTGTCAGACACTCCCATGTATTGCGTTTTGTAGTGCTCACAACAGAGCTGGGAGGAAGGTATTTTATTAGCCTTTCTTCTTTCTCTTTCTCCCTCTCTCTCTCTCTTTCTTTCCCCTGCCCCCTCCCTCCTTCCTCTGTCTCCGTCTCTCATTCTTTCTTTCTTTTTACAGATAAGGAAACTGAGGTTTAGTGAGGCTGAGTGACTTGCTTGAGATCAAGAGGAGGGGCTCGGATCCCTGGTCTGGGCACTTACTGTGCTGTGAAAAGTTTCTGATTTGCTTGTTTGAAACTCTAAACTACAAGTTGGCCCACAGAATCTTATGTCACATTTAAGGGTAGCTGAAAGACAGGACAGCACTAACAGTGCCATTAGAGGCAATCATCCTTTATAACATTGTTTCTTGATAAAATGCCTCTTAGTTCACCCAGCAGGGCAGGGAGCAGGGTCGGGGGACTGGGCTTGTCTGTAGCTGATCGTTATGGCTCCTTCTCCAAGCCTGGCAGGGGCAGTGGGTCAGGGCACTCTTCCAGGGCTGATGGGAGTGTGGGCAGGACGTGGGTAAGATGCAGGGCAGAGAGGGGAGGGTCTGAGTGTTTGGTGTGATAGAAGAGGTCAGGGAAGGGGAAGTGGGCCGAGATTGACACTACTGGGTCAGGGCCCAGATCCAGACTCTTGTTCCTGTTCCCATAGCGGTTGCCGTGGGCGCTGCAGAAGGAGGTATTGGAGAGGCGGTGAGTTCTGTGGGTCTGTTAGTGCTGCTGCTTGGCGATGTTTTGTCTTTATGAATGTTAGGTCAAAGCAGTCCCTCTAGGTGGGCAGTCGGACAAAGGCATCCCCTCTGGAGAGATGCACACAGTCTGCTGGACACACTTACTTAGTGGGCTGTGCCTTTGCGCAAAGAAAACGGTGTTCCTTCTCAGAGTCCCTGTGCTGGCTGGGTTTCAGCCTCTCTGCCCCCTGGCCCGGTGTCTTCATGTAGTGTACAGACTTCATACCTGAATGTGGCAGCTTGGCATTAGTAGGGATCTGCCTGAAAAGCACTTTGTCCATGTTAGAATCCTAGCACGTTGTCCGTTGTTTTCTGATGATCCAGAGAAGAGATGCGACTACCACTTGACAGATGACAGTGCCGTGGCCCTGGGCGCTGCTTAAGAGTTTGTGACTCCTGGCTCCCTGGCATCCTGGTCAGGGTTATTTTCTGCCCACTCCCTCCTCCCAAATGGAAGATGCAGCTTTGGGATTACAGCATCTGTTTTCCCCAGTGTTTCATCTTTCGTTACTCTTTTATTATTGTATTAAAAACGGTAGACCGACATCGATTATTATTTGGAGAAAGTGTCAATTGTTGGCTTTGACCGACCTCATAGCTCTCACTCCTGTAGATTGGGTTACAGTGGGCTCATTGGTGTGCCACCGAGTGGGGAAATGCAGTTATGTTAAAAGAAAACGTCAAAAATTAGAAGGTCTGCAAAAATATATTAATATACTGATCCCTTTGTTACAGTGTCTTCATTTACACGACCCTCATTTAAAATTCCACCTAATTTGTTAAACTTTTACTTCATGTAATGTATGGGTCCAGGAGTCTTAGCCAAAGTCAGTTTTTTTTTTTACGGGAAGTATCTGGATATACATTAACCTTTTAGAATTGTAACTGCTTAGTTACACCGTAAAAGCTAGCAATGTGTGACCTAATTGATTGCTTGCTAAATCCAGAGAACATGAGGAAAATTAATTTTAAGTTGAGAAAGTATTTCCTAAGAGAGAAGGAGGCAGAGAGGTCAGCTTATGTGCTGGGACTTTTCACATACATTATTTCATTTACTCCCTGCATTGATTCTGTGGGGAAGATATAATTGTTTGTTTTGTAGACCAGGATACATCTGAGTTATTAGTTGGGTCTTACAGTAAGTTTTACGTAATATTTAAAAGACTTATACCCCACCTGATTCCAGATTCCTACAGAAAGTCACATATGAAGTAGAATTTGGAAAACAAGAAATCAACAAAAGTGCAGAGAGGAGAACAAATGAGTTGATTAGTAAGCTGAGGCCAAGAGGAGTTAGTACACAGGCATTCTACTTGCTTTACATAAAATGCCCTGTCCCATTGTTAAACTTTGGATGCACATTTGTTTGAGTGTCTGTTAGGCAATGCAAAGGGAGAAATGGTTAGTTGATATTACCCATAAATTTTCAAGAAGACATTTACTAATGTGAAACAGTTTTCTTCCATAGCCCTGAGCCCCCAAAAACGTTTTCCCCGGTACCTTATAATGGGACAGTGAATGATACGGAGAAAGCTATCTCCTCAGCTTTTTGTGGTATCTAGACTAATAGACTCTGACTTGTGACATCCTTTATTATTGTAAACCAGGTACAGATTTATAAAGTCATTTAAAAAAATAGATATGGGAAGAAGTTCTCTGGTGATTTGCCTTAAATCAGCAACAAATGTAAAAGATCCTGTTATCTTGGTCAGTTATCAAATTGTAATATGAGGATAACACCTACTCTTACCTTTCTTTTCGTAAATTGATTTTTAAAAAAGTGGTCCTCAGACTCCTGTCAAGAGGCCCTGTGATATTTGATCATATCTCATGGTACTTTTCCCATAGTTATGTGTACATTTCTGCTCTGAAAGTCAGTAATTCTTAACATAAGCTTTCTTTCTGGGTTTTGTTCTTTCTTCCTTTCCTGGAAATAGCTTCCAGATGGGAATTTTTTTTTTTTCTCCCAAGCCTCAAGTCCTTATGTTTTACCATTTTTTTGACCTATTATCTTTTTTTCTAAGTTTCATTTTTGGCTCAGGTACTCTGCTTTTAGAATTTTATTACTCTGTGATATATACTGAAAACGCTTGGCAACTGTTGTGAGCTGCACAATAATTCTGCTAATGATGCTGTGCCCTGGACTTCTGTGACACTCACTCCCAGTTCTTTGAGGAATAATCTTCCTTCAGTATATTCCTTCTTTCTTACTCCTTTAGGTTTATTTAGAAGATAGCAAGAACTACATGGTGGCTCAGCTTAATTCCTGCATCACCTCTATTGAAAAAATAATAAAAAAGACAAACTTGCTTGATAGTTTTTTGAATTACAGTGGATTTGTATAATATTTAATTAGGCTTTTTTTCCTCATTATTCTTTTGTAGTTTTCTAAATTAAGCCACATGCCTTTCACCCATATAATGTCATGGCCCAAGGTAGTGTTTCTGTCCATAAGGTCTTTTCCTTGGGAGTGCTGGTTTTGGGTATGCCAGAGTTTCTGTACCTACGTGTTCTCTTCCTTGATACTTAAGGATTTGTTGATAAAATGCTTTCAGTTGTTTGTTTTATGAGACATTCACTTGGTCCTTGAGATTAAGATGATTGTTCTCAAGAGTAACTTGGGTGTCTAGTACCCTTCTGCTTCTTGTTTTCTCGTCATCATTTCTGTAAATAAGGGAGTCTGGTAGGTTTTCCTGTAGAATTTTATTTTCCATGAGATTTATTTGAGGCATTGTATTTGCCTTCAATTTTTGTCCCAAGTTATGTAAAATTTTACATTTAAAAAATGTGAAATCTGGGGACTAAGTAGAAGGGAAAGAATGATTCTACTAAATTTTAATCGATTTGTAGAGTTGCCGTGAGGATTAAATGAGTTAAGGGTGTTCAGTGAATACTGTTGGAGGCTCCTGCTTTTCCTGTTGTGATTATTATACTTGTTATTTTCTGCCTTCATTCCCATCCTCCTTTTCACCTTTGCATCGATGCTCTTGATGTGCTGCAGGCTGTTGAGTGAGACAGCAGCTACCTCTCTTGGTCCAAGTTACCAGGTCTGGCTGAATGGACTCCCACCCAAGTTTCCGGCCGCTATATTGCCTCTATATTGGTTGGCACATGCCTGATGCTCACACAGTGTGACATTCTGGTTGGGTTTCACAATGTAGGCAGTAAGGGGAGAAGCAGGACAGCAAGGAAGTATATAAACTAAGGCGAGAGGGGGCTTTCTGGAGCCAAGGACAGTTTCTCATAGGTAGGATTACTGAGACAAAAATATTAACCAAAACGAATTAGTGTAAAAACATTAATCAAAGCAATTAGTGCCACTCACTCTGTTTTTCAGCCCTTCCTTTCAGTCCGGGTGTGAAATATTAGCATTCAAGTTGATGATGGACTCGCATACGCCTCATTTACTACTGGGAACATTCACCCCAGTCAGCTTTTTAAAATCTGTTGAGTACTTTCTCGACTCCGAGATGCTCCTTGTGCTTTGTTTACCGTATACCGCTTACGACCTTTTTCTGCTGATGGGGGTGGGGCGGGGGAAGGTGCTGGTTGAAAGCACTCAGATAAGCTTACTGTGTATGGACGGCCGTATGGGCACAGATGTTTGGAGTCAGCTGATAATTTTAAATAATCTCTGTCTCATCGTATTAAATACATTTGCACATGTTTAGTGTTTGCCTAACTTTAATCTGAAATACCATGTGAAAAAGTTTGGTGTGTAAGAAGCATTGCAGTAACAAGGAGAGTAGCTTAACGGTTTTTGCCTGCTTCCTATGCCAGCTACTGTTTAAATATTATTTATTTACGCAAACACCCATATGTGTGTATATGTGTTTGTACACACATATATGTGTATATACATATGGACACACACACATGAATTTACTTAATTCTCAAAATAGCACTATGAAAGTAGCACTTCTGTTATCATTCCCATTTTACAGTGAGGAAACCAAGGCACAGAGAGGATAAGTAATTTACCCAACATAGCACAGGTAGTGAGTGGCAGAGCTAGAATCTAAACCCAAATAGCTGTGCCACAGTCTAAATCACTACTCTGTAGTACTTCTCATTGCTTAGTCCTTAACGCCAAACAAATGATAATCATAGTAAAGAAGTCCAAAATTATCTTATTACAAGAAAATCTAAGAACAATATACAGTTGACCTTTGGACAGTGCTGGTTTGAACTGCATGGGGTTACTTATACATGAATATCTCTAATAGAAAATACTGCAGTGCTACACGACTGGGTTGTTGGTTGACTCCCCAGATGCGGAGGAACCACGGACATGTCAGGGCAGCTATAAATTATACTTGGATTAACCCCTACCTTGTTCAGGGGTCAACTGTACTTTAAAAAATGGAGCCTGGTTTGTGTTTCATAGCATATATGGGCCTTTGTTTGGGATCTGACTGTTTCTGTTTGTTAAGTAGAGAGTTTAGTTGCCTGGATGTTTATGTGACAAACATCTTTGTGATGACTCCCTGCGTTTCGTCCTGTATTAGTGAGCATCCAGCAAGTGCATCCACTGGATTTACTGTTTCTCATCTGGGGACCTGTATCAGCTAATCCCCCAAAGTCTGGGAGTGGCCTTTCACAGTGGCCCTGCAAGTAACTTTGTGGTCCAGGAATTTATTTCAACCACCAAACTCATGGTTGTGACTCATCATGTAGGGCTTTTATCTTTCCTTATTCGGTATTGGAAATTAAAGAAACTAACTTGGAAATGTTTTCCACACAGGAACTCATTAAATGAGACTGATATCTTGGTGCTGGAGAAAAAGAAACAGGATTTCACGGACCATTTTACGTCACTGCCTTGAAGGATGCTTGACACATAGGGACTGAATACCCGTATAAAGGATTAATAAGTAGAATACCTGAGGTTTAGGATGTAGGAAAATGTGTAGGAAGTATTTGATTTTGACTTTTTTAGAAGGTAAATTCTGCTAAGATGTAGAGAGTGGCACTATTTTGGCTTGCCTAGGAACTCAAGGACTAATTCCCACCTTTACAGAACAAAGATGGAAAGAAGGAACCTTAGTAATTTTTAAATTTGGTGATTGGGTTGATTATACTTACTTCAGTAGGCCATTAAATTGTCATAACCACCAGGTAAATTGTGGATTAAATACTGTAAGTATTATTTGTAAATATTTTAGTATCATTCATCTCCATTCCTCTTATCAAGAGTAATTGATTATTATAATTGACACAATTATTATCGTTTGAATGAGAGCAGAAAGATCCTCCCACTCTAATGATGTGATAGAAAAGAACAAGGAAATACATTTTTGAGATACACTGTTTTGAATGTTAGGGGCTATTAAATATTCCTGGATCAGAATCCACGGAGCACAACATTAATACTTACTTTGCTTTAAAGTTTGAAGTCAATAACAGTTACTTTAATTTTTAACTTCTGCTATCTCAGAAACATAAAGGTTTAAAGGAAATAAAGGAAAGAACATGTTATTACTTCACTTAGTATCTTTTTGTGATACATCAGAGATATTTCACAACGTTCGTAAAATACTTTCTACGAGCTTCCATGACTTCCAGTGGCTTAATCAGACTGGCTGTACGTGAGCTTCTGAACCAAGTGTTTTAGGCAAAAGTTTGCAATTTTATGAATATGCTGGAAAACCTTACCTTTCTTAGCTTGAGAAGTTTCTATCCTCCTTAGGTAGCCACAGTTTCACTGGGTTTTGTAGGGAAATATCGACATCCGGCTGAGAAGTTCTTTCTAGTCCAAAGCAAAGTACTGAGTACTTATTTCTGTATTTCAGCATGTTACTATTACGGGAATTGCCTTCTGTGTTTTAAAGCGTATTTGCAGTTCTGTGAGGCCCTGAGCATTTGGGTTATAGGAATATCTACATTGGGTGTTTTTTCTTTCATAATTAATGATATACTTAGTACAGTTATAGATTTTTTTCTTTAATAAATATGAACTTTGAGTTTCTGTGTTTATTTTAGCATACATTTTCAGAGATTCATTTGAGGTTTTTTTTTTTTTTTTTTGCGGTACGCGGGCCTCTCACTGTTGTGGCCTCTCCCGTTGCGGAGCACAGGCTCCGGACGTGCAGGCTCAGCGGCCATGGCTCATGGGCCCAGCCGCTCCGCGGCATGTGGGATCTTCCTGGACCGGGGCACGAACCCGCATCCCCTGCATCGGCAGGTGGACTCTCAACCACTGCGCCACCAGGGAAGCCCTCATTTGAATTTTAAAAGAAGTTTTAAGGCAATTTAGTATTTTCAATACATACAGTCTGCACTGAGGTCCCCAAATAGCAGCTGTAATCTGGCTGGATTGAATTACTATGTGTAAAGCAAAATTTCACATTTGAAGATCAAGTAAAAAGTAATTTTATACTATAACTATAAAATTTCATTACATATGAAGTTACTGTATTGTATTGTAAATATTGAATTCCATTTCCAAATTGGGCCCAATCATGAAGAGAATAATTAACTGACAGTTACATCTGATGTTACGGATACTACTGTACAAAGTGCGGTTTGACTTTAAAATATTCAGCAAGATTGTATTTTGGAATTCGAGATTGCAAGAGACAGGTCTTTCCTGCACCCTACTGCCATGTGCAACCAGTGCCCAGCTCATGGTAACAAGACCATTTTAGGAGTCTTCCTAAGGATAAATTGAAGAGAGCAGAACTTGTAGTTAGAAGTGAAAGAGTACATATGTATTTATCATTGCTATAGCAGTAATAGCACTAGAGTTACCACAAAAGACAAAAAATGAATAAACTTACATGGCCAAGGGAAGTGGAGACAAGGTAGCTGTGTGCGGTTGAGGCATCACATGTTGGAGGATGATGGTAGAGTGGTGACTGCTGAGGGGACCAGAGCAGGGGGTGGCAGCCAGAGGCCTCCTGATGCACCTACCAGGCTTGGAAAGCACGCTGACTTAGAGTCACCAGCACTGTCTGAGGTTGGGTCAGGGGAAGCGGAATAAGTTTGGAGCTAAAAACTGTAAACTCTGTACTTCGACTCCCAGATCTTTCCCCTTCATCCCCTCCTGTACAGGAGAACAGAGATTTATACATCCTCTGGACAAATTGAACTCTGCCTTGGGATCCCTGTCCCAGGAAGGACGGTGAGGTTCTGGTCTGACAGCAGGAAGATGAAGGGACATCAGAATTCCTGAAGCTTACCCCAGCCCCAATTAGAGGATGCTTTTCTTGGGCGTATAATATAGTCACAGCACGGAATTTGATGACCTACTTTGAGCTCAGCAGTTGTCAGGTGATAGATACCCAAGCTCATAGAACTTGAGTAGTTGACTGCCTCATTTTGAAATGTGAGGGGCTGCCAGGAGTCAGATGTTGGGGGAGAGCCTCTGTCATTAAAGCCACACCCAAACAACAGGAAAAAGGAACTTAGGGGAGACAGAGAAAAATGATACATAATATTATATCTATCAGAGATGTGGGAAAATAATTGCATCTTTGAAACAAGAAAATGCTATAAAAAATCAGATTCAGAGAATAAGAGATCATCTTGGAAATTAAAAGTATGATATCAGAAACTGAGAGATTGAATATAAGAGAGTTAAGTCCTTATTCACTATAATAAACATTCTGTAAATAATGTCTGACAATCAGAAAAGAGCAGTGTAAACTTAGTATTTAGAAATGTATGTCAGAATAAATAGATAACGGTTGAAAGGGGACAGCCTCTGAAAGCAAGACTGAAGCAGGACTCCTGCATTTTGTTGTAGTCCTATCTGATTTAAAAAACGATGTGCATTTATTACTTTGGTAAAAATTGATAAGTACGTAACGAGAGATTTACTTTGGAAATCATTTTGTTGAAAAAATTTATTGACAGGATAGAAGATGCGACACAATATTACTCTTTGGCAATCCCAGAAGTAGTATGGTCCCCTAAATTTTTTTAGTAGCTGTCTTTTCTCAGCACCCGATTTCTTGCTGCAGTTAGGTATGGTTATCCTAACATTTTCTCTAGCTTCTGCCAGGCCTGACAAGCTTCGTGGCTTTCGAAATCATTTATCGTGCATGTGAATTGCAAATATCCAGATTATTTTGAGACAAACTCCTCACATAACAACCACATACTTTCCATGTTGCTGGTGATTATGGGAAGATTTTCTGTTAGACATTGCACAGGTTGTGGTTGTAATGGAACACAAATGTAAGGAACGGGACGTTTTAAATGAACACTAAGAGCATGCAGACCTTCAAGCTGAAGTGGTCTCTTTGCAGCATTTCCTGACTTAGAAATCATTTTTAGAGGTAAGTGGCCTCCTTCGGCCCTTCCCTCTCCCTTATAACCATGGATGGCTGTTGTGGTAACATGGACCTTTACAGAATTTTAGAGCTGGAAGATGCTTTGAGGGACCATCTAGTCCACTTCTGTTGCCTGATAATTGACAAAATTCATTCAAGGAGCGGGGGGCGGGAAATGACTTTCCCAGGATTACACAATGGCCCCAGACTCAGTGTTCTTTCTGCTTCTCTGGGCTACCTGGACTTCAGGGAAATGTCTTACTCACTTTCCTTCAAATCTCATTTCGTTGTTGATGGTTGTCTGATGGATTTGTGTCTGAAAAGAGACAGATTTCCAGGAAATATTCTGTTGGGCAGGGTGGGGTGTGTGGACTTCTTGAAGGATTTTAGGTTTATATTTACTGTGTTAGGGAGTTTTTGTTAATTTCCTGAAAGAGATGTGACATGTGCTTGTGGATTAAAACAGGCAGATCTTGGGCTTGAAGTCTTCAGTTTTAGCATAAACAGGGAGAGGGTGAGAGAGAGGGGAAACAGGAGAAGGAACGACAGAGCAGGGGTGCAAGGACCGTTCTTTCCCATTATTTTCCTTTTGGTGGGGGAGACTGAGAAGTAATTTGTGTGAAAGAAAAGCTGTGGTGTTCAGTCTTCCAGAGCAATCTTTACAGTACCTGCTGGCTACCATTAAGGTTCATGCAAAATTGGACTTTTGTACCTTCTCTGAACCTTTTTCCACTGACCCAGCCCTTAGATGTTGTTCACGGGCCTTCTGACTCCATCCAGGCCTGCCCTTTCCCAGAGGTCCCTTTTTGATTGGAGTGTTGTGGGTGTTAATGGTTGGCTGATTAAAGCTACTCACCGTAAGTGTGTTAATGATTACTCTGTTACTTCTTCTGGAGGGTATGTGCATATTCTCACAGAGCTGTTATAGAAATAAGATGAGGTGAACCTTCAAGTGGTAGGTTGTAACTATGGAAATACCTGGTAGAAGTTGCAGAGCGATATGTTTTGTAATCCTACCTGCCTAGTGTCCTTACTTTGCAAACCCCAGGGGCTTAGTGGCTCAAAGATGAGTCTTTCTGGAAGAAAGTTGAAGTTTCATCATTATCAAGAATACATTGAAATGGTGCTCAACGTCACTAATTATCAGGGAAATGCAGATCAGAACCACAGTAAGATATCATCTCAAACCTGTTAGAATGGCTGTTATCATAAAGACAAGAAATAATAACTGTTGGTGACGATGTGAAGAAAAGAGAACCCTTGTCCACTGTTGGTGGGAATGTAAATTGATGCAGCCACTATGGAAAACAGTATGGAGGTTCCCCCCAAAATTAAAAACAGAACTGCCATATGATCTAGCAATTCCACGCATGAGAATACATCCAAAGGAAATGAAATCAGCATCTCCAAGAGATATCTGCACCCCCATGTTCTTTGTAGCATTTTTTTTTTTTTTGCGATACGCGGGCCTCTCGCTGTTGTGGCCTCTCCCGTTGCGGAGCGCAGGCTCAGCGGCCATGGCTCACGGGCCCAGCCGTTCCGCGGCATGTGGGATCTTCCCGAACCGGGGCACGAACCCGTGTCCCCTGCATCGGCAGGCGGACTCTCAACCACTGTGCCACCAGGGAAGCCCTGTAGCATTTTTGACAATAGCCAAGACACAGAAACAACCTAAATGTCTACTGACACATAAATAAAGAAGATGGGAGATATATATATATGAATATTATTCAGCCATAAAAAGGAAGGAAATCCTGCCATTTGTGACAACATGGATAAACCTTGAGGGCATTATGCTAACTGAAATAAGTCAGACAGAGGGGGACAAATACTGTGTGTTCTCACTTATATGTGGAATCTAAAAAAAAAAGAAAGAAAAAAACCCCCACCTGAACTCAAAGATACAGAGAACAGATTGGTGATTATAGGGGCCGGGTGTTGGGGGTGGGGTAGATGGATGAAGGTGGTCAAAAGCTACAAAAATAAATCCTGGAGATTTAACGCACAGCATGGTGACTCTAGTTAACAATACTGTATTGTGTATTTGAAAGTTGATAAGAGAGTAGATCTTGAAATTCTTATCACAAGAAAAAAAATTGTAAGTGTGTGTGGTGATGGATGGTAACTAAACTTTTTATTGTGGTAATCATTTTGTAGTACATACATATATCAATTATGTGTGTTGTACGCTTAAAACTAATGTAATGTTATATGTCGATTATATCTCAAAAAAAAGACTATGTCAAGGATATCTGTTAGTTGAACTGTACAGTAACTATTAAACTTGTGAACGTCCCTTGAGAATTTCTTCTTTAAAAGTTGTTTTATACTAAAACTACTGAAATACATATTTTTATTTATTATAAAAAACAACTTCTTAATTTGATAATTCTGTTTATTTTTTATATTTTATTATTATTATTTTTTGCGGTACGCGGGCCTTTCACTGTTGTGGCCTCTCCCGTTGTGGAGCACAGGCTCCAGACGCACAGGCTCAGCGGCCATGGCTCACGGGCCCGGCGGCTCCGCGGCATGTGGGATCCTCCCGGACCGGGGCACGAACCCGCGTCCCCTGCATCGGCAGGTGGACTCTCAACCACTGCGCCACCAGGGAAGCCCAATTCTGTTGATTTTAAATCATCTCTCCTTTAGAAGTGTTTTATTCATTTTCCCAGTGAGTAAAAATAAGTTCAACTCATTAAAAACAGAATATAAGTGTTCCTCGATTCATGAAATGTTTATATCTTATGATGAGGGTGTAGATTAGGGTTTTTATTCTTTATCATCACATCCCTTCCTTTTTTGCCCATGGAACCCCTTTGGTAGTTTGGTGAATCCAGACAAATTTTTTTTTTTAGTTTTTATTTATTTTTAATTTTGGGAATTTTTTTTTTGGAGTATAGTTTTTTTCCTTTTTAAAGCGCATATGGGTTTCACATTATATTTCTTTTTTAAAAAAGTTAATATTTGGCTGCGTTGTGTCTTCATTGCTGTGCGCGGGCTTTTTCTAGTTGTGGCGAGCGGGGGCTACTCTTTGTGGTGTGCGGGCTTCTCATTGCGGTGGCTTCTCTTTGTTGCGGAGCACGAGCTCTAGGCCTGTGGACTTCAGTAGTTGCCGCACGTGGGCTCAGTAGTTGTGGCTCACGGGCTGTAGAGTGCAGGCCCAGTAGTTGTGGTGCACGGGCTTAGTTGCTCCGCGACATGTGGGATCTTTCCGGACCAGGGCTCGAACCTGTGTCCCCTGCATTGGCAGGTGGATTCTTAACCAGTGCACCACCAGGGAAGTCCCTATTGGAATATAGTTGATTTACAATGTTGTGTTAGTTTCAGGTGTACAGCAAAGTAAATCAGTTATACATATACATATATCCACTCTTTTTTAGATTCTTTTCCCATATAGGCCATTACAGAGTATTCAGAGGAGTTCCCTATGCTATACAGTAGGTCCTTATTAGTTATCTATTTTATATATAATAGTGTGTATATATCAATCCGAATCTCCCAGTTTATTCCCTCCCTTATTTCCCCCCTGGTAACCATAAGTTTGTTTTCTACATCTGTGACTCTGTTTCTGTTTTGTAAATAAGTTCATTTGTACAATTTTTTTAGATTCCACATATAAGTGATATGATATGATATTTGTGTTAAGAGTAATTTTACAGAGATGACAACTTGAAGTGGAAATAACTCTTTGTTGCGTGGCCGCCCCCCCGGGCCAGGCACTGTACTGGGCATGGTCAACAAAACTGATGAACACTCAGTGTTGGTGGCCGGCCTCTGCAGTGTGTGGACTAGTAGAAGAAACAGACACCAAACAGCAGAATATACAAAGAGTTGTTTCATAGCTTAGGGGATAAATGTCATGCAGTGCTGTAATAGTGCGTCATGAGGGGGCTTCACGGGGCCTGGGCTGTGCTCTAGTGGTGAGGGAAGGCCTCCTTAAGGAAGCCAGATTTAAGTCAACGCTCGGGTGTTGGCTGAGGGTGGAGCTTGGGCCCACGGAAAACCTGAATGAAGGCAGTGATTGGGAGTGAAATGAGCAGAGGGCTGTGCGTTGAGGTTGGCAAAAAGACGCAGTTTGTATTTCACTTGGTAGTGTTTTTACTCCTGATTGAAGAGGCAGAGTTTGCCTTTTAGCTTGACAGCATGTATTATTTAGTGTATGAATGGCTAGATCTCTAAAAGCTTTAGAGATTAGTTTAGAGTATATAGGTTGAAAAATTGTAAAATTTATGAGAACAAGCTCTCTTGCAAGAGCTGGACACTTAAGAACATTTTTTATCGTTTAATTCCTAAACATTATGCCTCACCCACGTTTTCATTTGGCACAAATGTAAGAAAAAACTAAGGAGAACTGAGGAAGCACTAGGCTCTTCTGTGTTTGTAGAAATACATATACCTTCCTTACCTGGCTATTCCTAAGTAGGTAAGTGTTGTCGCACGTCTGGATTTTAAGGCGACAGGCTCCACAGCCTGGCAGAGGCTCAGAAGGGGATTGGGCTGTGTTACGGGGCAGGAATGCAACCATTCTGGTCAGGCCAGTTGGGGAGGGACTCCTCTCCCCATGATTCCCACACTGTTTGGCCCTGTTTTAAAATTTGACTCCAGCAAAGCACACTCTCCAGCCGAGGGGTACACATATCTTTGCGACTTCAGAAGGCATGCACGGTTGGTTTGTGAACCTGAACTAGCTTTGGAGGACGTGCTGAGCCAGCAAGAAATGGAAGTGACAACCATGTCTACACATGGGGATGGCAAAGGGTCACAGGCAGGTAAAGAAGGCTCACTTAGAATGTTATGGTTCCTTAAACTTTTGTGCATTGGTCGTAGAAAGGAAACCTCGGAATGACTTAGTGAGCCAAGAATTAGTGTGAAAATTACTGAGCAACAGATTCTAAATAACTTTGTCCTATGGGTGACCTTGGAATTTTTTAAAAAACATTTTCTTGTAAAAATATTATGAAAGGAGTTAGTTCCGTATAAAGAATCTTACAATGTGAGTCATTAGCGATATTTTGGAAATAGGATCTGCTCTGCTTGCTAGTTGTAGATCTTCCGGAACAGGACAGAGCCACTGTCAGCCTTTGAGCCTAATACCTGGCCTGGCACTTCACACATGCTTGTGGATTGTGAACGGATTGGGGCCCATATCTAATGGCACTCTGAAAATTATTCCATCACTTCTCTGTGATGCCAGAAGATTTGTCCCAAAGTGTTTGTTGTATGGAAATCATATGGGGATAGAAATCACCTTGCCCTCCCCCCCAGCCTATAAATGGGTTAATCAGCTGTAAACTGTGGTGCTGTTCCAAACCTCCTAGGCTGAGTAATGAGTTGGCATTGGTGGCCCTTCTGCGTTCATTTGTCCATTTCTGTCTCGGTTTGTTCCCTCACTCACTTGTTATTTATTGCATGTCTGCTGGTGCCGAATTCCGGGATAGACTATTGGGAAACAGAGACAAATAAAGCAAGACCTCTGCTTAGCGGCTTTTGAACAAGTGATTCAGTGCCGGGTGTTAGGGGGTGTCATAGTGGCAAGTACTAGGTGCGGTGGGATCACGGATTAGGAGGGATTCGTTTCTGGAGTTTTACTCTTCCCTGGAGAGTCAAGGGCTGTTTCCCAGAGGAGGAACCTGCCAGATGGCAGAGGAGAGTGTGGAAGGGAGGGATTCCAGGCCGAGGGGAAAGTGTGTGTCAGGGAAAAGGCATGTTGGGCGAATTGCTTGGTGAGATGCCGCTTCGCTTCCGTGTTTATAAATTAGCCTCCTGTATCGCTGCCCGTCGCCTCGGCAGTGGCCAGCGTGCTGCTCCGCAGACCACCTCTTCACAGACTCTTCCTCTGCCTGGAATACCTCCCCTAGCTCTTGGCTAGCCCCGTCTACTATAATTGGGCATCGGATTAAATTGCACGTCTTCTGAGGTGTCTGCCCTGACTACCAATCTGAAGTAGATTCGTCCTGTTATTCCTACCAGCCGTCCTGTTGCTTGCTTCAGCACACTTGTTACAATGCTAATTGCTTTGTTTAATTTGTTGTTAAGAGGTCCCCAGACTCAGGGCAGGGACCAGCATTTTCACCAGTGTGCCCATAGTGCTTTGCACAACACCTGACCTCTAGGGATGATAGATCCTTGCAGATGAATGAATGGATGAATGAATGACTGAAAAGACCTCACTTGAAAACCAATGATATTTGTAATGGACTTCCTATTCCAGTTTATTCCTTGAAGTTTGAGGTAGTTCTTAACTAGGCACTTAGGATCTCAGCGAAAATTTCATTCAAGACCTTTGGGTGTTTGTTACCTTGAGGTAAAAGAAAACGGAAGTTTACTCTGGATCTTGGAAGGAGTGACTTGAAAAATCTAAGGATTCTTTAAATTGAACATACAGGGATGAGAGAAATTCTGCTCAGAATACTTAAGCTGTAAACAAAAGAGAAATTCATGAATTTAAAGAAAATTGAATGAAACGTGTCATTAAATCAAGTCATACTTTATAGTCATCTTATAAAATTATTTATTACACTACATTTTTATTTGTATTGCTTTGTTCTCTGATATGTCCTGATAATTTTGATGATTTATTCTTATCTGTGCTCTGAAACCTTATTTTTATAATTAATATCATTATCATTGTTTAAGCCCCTTATATAAATCAGTGATGTTCTTATACTGATAATTATTCTTTTTATTTAATACAGTATTCATATAACGTTCTCCATCTATGGACTCAATTTCATTGCCATTTTCCTCTACTTTTTCTGTCAGTTTTTTTTTTTTTTTTTTTTTTTGCGGTATGCGGGCCTCTCACTGTTGTGGCCTCTCCCGTTGTGGAGCACAGGCTCCGGATGCGCAGGCTCAGCGGCCATGGCTCACGGGCCCAGCCGCTCTGCAGCATGTGGGATCTTCCCGGACTGGGGCACGAACCCGTGTCCCCTGCATCGGCAGGCGGACTCTCAACCACTGAGCCACCAGGGAAACCCCTGTCAGTTTTTATTGCTCATAAAATGGCTTCATTTCTGGTTCATCTTACCCACATTCATATTTTTCTTATACAGGTCACATATAGCACAAGATATTTTCCATAACATATTGTCAGCAGATTATTTTCATCGTGTTGAAACATTATACAACAAAATTTATTTTGTAAATTCTGTAGTGATGGCAGGTGGAAACTGTTAGGTGAAATGGCATATTCAATGAAAGAAAAATCCAAAAGTTGATTGCTCAAATGATTATCATTGTTTTCCCCATTTGGTCTTCTCCAAATGAGAATTCCCTGCATAGATCTGTTAATCCCAAGGGATGGCAGACAGGGTTTCTCAGCTTTAGCCAGGGGATGGGTGGTTGGCACTTCCTGATATGTTTCTTTCTTTTTTTTTTAAATTTATTTTTTATACAGCAGGTTCTTATTAGTTATCTATTTTATACATATTAGTATGTACATGTCAATCCCAATCTCCCAGTTCATCACACCACCACCAACGCCCCCCACCATTTTCCCCCCGGTGTCCATACGTTTGTTCTCTACATCTGTGTCTCTATTTCTGCCCTGCAAACCGGTTCATCTGTACCATTTTTCTAGGTTCCACATATATGTGTTAATATACGATATTTGTTTTTCTCTTTCTGACTTACTTCACTCTGTATGACAGTCTCTCGGTCCATCCATGTCTCTACAAATGACCCAATTTCGTTCCTTTTTGTATACATGTACCACATCTTTATCCATTCATCTGTCGGTAGGCATTTAGGTTGCTTCCATGACCTGGCTATTGTAAATAGTGCTGCAGTGAACATTGGGGTGCATGTGTCTTTTTGAATTATGGTTTTCTTTGGGTATATGCCTGGTAGTGGGATTGCTGGGTCATATGGTAATTCTATTTTTAGTTTTTTAAGGGACCTCCATACTGTTCTCCATAGTGGCTGTATCAGTTTACATTCCCACCAACAGTGCAGGAGGGTTCCCTTTTCTCCACACCCTCTCCAGCATTTGTTGTTTGTAGATTTTCTGATGATGCCCATTCTAACTGATGTGAGGTGATACCTCATTGTAGTTTTGATTTGCATTTCTCTAATAATTAGTGATGTTGAGCAGCTTTTCATGTGCTTCTTGGCCATCTGCATGTCTTCTTTGGAGAAATGTCTGTCTAGGTCTTCTGCCCATTTTTGGATTGGGTTGCTTGTTTTTTTAATATTGAGCTGCATGAGCTGTTTATATATTTTGGAGATTAATCCTTTGTCCGTTGATTTGTTTGCAAATATTTTCTCCCATTCTGAGGGTTGTCTTTTCGTTTTGTCTATAGTTTCCTTTGCTGTGCAAAAGCTTTTAAGTTTCATTAGGTCCCATTTGTTAATTTTTATTTTTAATGTTCATTTTTCTAGGAGGTGAGTCAAAAAGAATCTTGCTGTGATTTATGTCATACAGAGTTCTACCTGTGTTTTCCTCTAAGAGTTTTGTAGTGTCTGGCCTTATATTTAGGCGTTTAATCCATTTGGAGTTTATTTTTGTGTATGGTGTTAGGGAGTGTTCTAATTTTTTATTCCTTTACCTGTAGCTGTCCAGTTTTCCCAGCACCACTTATTGAAGAGACTGTCTTTTCTCCATTGTATATCCTTGCCTCCTTTGTCATAGATTAGTTGACCATAGGTGGGTGGGTTTATCTCTGGGCTTTCTATCCTGTTCCATTGATCTATATTTCTGTTTTTGTGCCAATACCATATTGTCTTGATTACTGTCGCTTTGTAGTATAATCTGAAGTCAGGGAGTCTGATTCCTCCAGCTCCGTTTTTTTCCCTCAAGACTGCTTTGGCTATTCGGGGTCTTTTGTGTCTCCATACAAATTTTAAGATTTTTTGTTCTAGTTCTGTAAAAAAATGCCACTGGTAATTTGATAGGGATTGCATTGAAACTGTAGATTGCTTTGGGTAGTATAGTCATTTTCACAATCCTGATATGTTTCTATTTGCGATATCTCTTGCTCTTGGCTTCTGATTCCAGCCTTTTGTTCCCTTCTTGGAGAAACGGGGAAAAATACACTTTCATACTCTTTTGAGGGTAAGATTTTGGTTATCTTTATTTGTGAAGGCAACTTTTAATTTACCTGCTTGTTTCATTCATTCATCCAATAAATGTTTATTGCCCACCTACTCCATACGAGGCACTATGCTCATCACCAGCACTAAAAAATATTTTATTATGGCCAACATTTAAATTATTTTCGAGTAAAGTGTTTTAAGGAAAGGACAGTATGAAAGAAGTCTCATGTCAGCAGAGAAATATTTTGTGTACTGTCTGGTAAATTCCTTTTTTTTTCAGAATTGCTGCTGGCTAGGAAATGATGATGGCTTCCACTTCTGACAGCCCTGCTAATGTTGGCTTGCTGTGCTTGCGCCCTTTGTGCTGCGGAGGCGAGAGGCGTTTGGGGAATCTTAATTTCACCGGAACACTGCACCTGTTGCTGGCTAGTCTTGCATATGAAATCCAGAACCTAGAGTCACTTGCTTTCATTTCCTTTTCCTGCCCCCTCTTTCCGGCGTAGAGCGGCTCAGTTTAGTAACTCATATGAAAAGTAACCACCTTGTTCCTTCGGGGCTATGGTTTTAATGCCCTCGGGAGTGGAAGTGTCAGGGCCTTTTGTCATTCTGTTGTGGAAAGACATATCTGAGTGGCCTCAAGATCCTGACGCTTGTGTTTGTGCCAGAGGTTGGGACTGGGGTGGGGTGCAGCTGCTATGGCTACTTGATACCTGGAAGCTGATTGCTGTTGAGGAACATGTACTTCCTCTTGCTTTCATATGGTTTTTGGCTATGACTTTGAGGAAGAGAGGAAGTATTATATAGTATTGTTTTCTCTCAGAAAAATAACTTTGAAACCTCTGGGCTTCACGTTGGTTCAGGCAGTGCTGTTGACAGCCAGCAAACTGCTTCTAGAAGGCCCACAATGGGCTGGGAGGAAAGACTTTGGGGCAGGGAATTGGTTCAGAGGTTCAGAACACCCACGGCATGAATATGGTGTTTTACTTGGTGTCATGAAACCTTAGTTACCTCATGTTTTAAACAGGACTTGAGGTATCGACACAGCTTAACTTGTAAGACTTTTGCAGGCATCCATGAAAATAAATGTGAAAGAACTTTAAAGTTCAGAGGTCCCTAAAATTGGTCAGTTTTTACTGACCAAATTACATACTGAGGTTCCAGTAGAAACACTGGTAGTTCCAGCCCTCTGCTGGAACTTGGCAACCTCTGGGAAGTCATTTTTAGTGCAGTAGTCCTAATTTAAAACCAAGTTTGTTCTATTGGCTCTGTTTATAAATCTTTTATAGATAGACAGATTTACTCATGGACGTTCTCTGGAGGAGAAAGATTTTATGGAAAGCGGAGCTGTGTGTGAAATGGTACATAAATGGTCCCGACCTGCGAACTGTGGAATAGCTTGCTTACCATCAGGGATGGCCCTGGAATAAGGGCCTGACTTTCTTCTCCTCTTCTTTCTGGATCACCGTGGTTTTCACTTTTGTACCTTCCGGTACTATTTCCAAGTTCCACCTTCCCATCTTCCTCCCTGTTCTCTGTCACTTCTTAGAATATGTTAATAACAGGCTGTTTGTGCATTTCTTGCCTTTGCAGTGTTCGGTCCCCCCTTGTTTGGTAGCCGCTGCCCCCTCCTTTCCCCCTTTGCAGGCCCCGGCCTATCTCAGGGGCTGATCCCTGAGGCAGTGACATTGAGCACCACACACACCCTCTGCAGCACTGGTCTCGCCTCACTCTGCTGGCCTGGGAACTGGTTCTCGTCTGCACTGCATGGAACAGAGTAGGCGCTCAGTAAACAAATCAGTTAGCTGACTGGCTCCCACAGACCCAAAGCCCAGGAATCTTGTTCCTAAGTTGCATGGCTCATAAATTCTTGACCGATAACCCTTACTTGCATTCTCTGTTCCTCACCTGGTTATTGCTTGGAAACTGTTTCATCCTAGAAATCCTGGAACTGAAATACTCGAGGTCATCTCCTTGGCATTGGTTCTGCCTCGTTATTGCCTGGATCCTCCATTTTCTCCCCATTCCCAGCCCTCAGCTGTCACAAGTGGATGATTATGTCTCACTCCCATGGCCAGAGCTATGACACATGGGAGTGGGGTGGGTGTGCCCATTAGTAGGCAGGACTATCTTTGTGTAGTTTCAGCTGCAGGCTGAATATACAGATGACTCACGCAAGTTAATACCCATATCTAATGAGTGGCCAACATCTTCAGATTTGCATAAGGGCTTAAGAACTCCACAGGAAACATTGAATTGAGATTGTCACTGCAGGGGACCAAGGAACGAAGTGTTACGGATGGCACATCTGGATTCATAGGCTGTTGTGCCCTATGGGACTCTTAGGTCAGTTCTCCCACTAGATGTTTTTACTGCTAACAGCAAAGAATAGTCCCCATGTTTCTTTTCTTCACACCTTCCCATGAAGCTTGAGTGTTCTGGAACCTTCTAGGAACCAGAGAAGTTTCTCTCACAATGGCAGCAGATGTACTTCAAGAAAACTCACTGGCTGATCTTTGCTCCACAGCCCTGCAGTTTGTCAATGAGATTGCCTCTACTTTTACAGCACTTCCATTTCCAAATTAATCCTTCTTTTACATTCCCACAAGCACCCTTCTCGCTTGGTCACAGCTCTCTAGTCCCTTTCTGCAAGCTGCAGTCTGCTCCAGAATTCCTATTTTTTAATCTAATTAATTAATTTATTTTTGGCTGCGCTGGGCTTTTGTTGCTGCGCGTGGGCTTTCTCTAGTTGCGGCGAGCATGGGCTACTCTTCATTGCGGTGCTTGGGCTTCTCATTGCAGTGGCTGCTCTTTGTTGCGGAGCACGGGCTCTAGGTGCATGGGCTTCAGTAGCTGTGGCATGCGGGCTCAGTAGTTGTGGCTCTTGGGCTCTAGAGCGCAGGCTCAGTAGTTGTGGCACGTGGACTTAGTTGCTCCGCAGCATGTGGGATCTTCCCAGACCAGGGCTTGAACCTGTGTCCCCTGCATTGGCAGGCGGGTTCTTAACCACTGCGCCACCAGGGAAGTCCCCAGAGCTGCTAGTTTTGATTTTGCTTGTAACATAGACCGTGGCACCTCCTTTCTGCATCAGGCGGACTTGTGTAAGCTCTTTGGGTGTGAGAGATGCCCAGGGTTCCTCTCACTGTCCTGGTCCACTCTTACTTTCACTCTGATGTCTTCCACATCAGCTCGTGTCTCTTCTTTCAGTAAATGCTCATTAAGTCCTTACAATGTTCCAGGCTCCACGCTAAAGGATGACAATACAAAGGTAAATGAGAAATGACAACACTTATTTTTCACCTGATTGATAAAAACAGAACATTTAGTAAATTCAGGAAAATTACTCCCTTTCTCTTTCCTTTTTGGTAATGTTTTAAAAATTCTCTTTCTTTGTAAAGCATCTGAGTTTTATTCATCTCTTTTGATGTCTCCTTAAACAACTATTCCTGCTCCCTGAAGAACCATGGTGATAACCTTCCTTCCTTCTGCTAGAGTGAGGTGTTTGCTACCTGAGTGGCTGTCCCAGGGACCCCTGTCTTAAGCAGTCGGCACTGCAGGGTTCCAGGGCCCTGGCAGATTGGATCCTGGCTTTTACAGAGCAGTGGCATCACTCGGCATCCGTGCAGTGTTGGCCTGTTCTACCATGATTGCTGTCCGCCACCGGATACCTCACCTCTGTCGGTTCCAGGCAGTTGTCACTTCTGTTTGGAAGCAACACTGCCAGTGAGAAACCTGCCATGTGTGCACGCGTGCGCGCGCGCACACACACACACACACACACACTCACACACTCTGTTGTGAGAGGAGGGCCACCCTGGGAGGGAACCCTCCTCCCCTCTCTTGGTGTAGGAAGAGCATGGGTATACCTACTACCTCTCTCTACCCCCCTCATTATGGGATTTGGTGGTGGTGTTCTTTAACTCTTACTCTCACTGCTTTTGTGCACTTTTCCTGAGATAATTGTAAGAAAGGTTATAATTTTACCTAGAAATACAATGTGTAGGAACTTTTCTTTTAATTCATCATTCCAAGTAAGTGTCTTTGCACCTTAGAAAACAAAACTAAAATACTGAAAATATGATTTCTTTCCTCTTTCACTGGCATGTTCCTTAATGTCTGCATTGGAGATCAGCCTTTGTGTGGTTGGGATAAATTCTAAACTCTTTGATGGTGGGGATTTTTGTGTAGCTCTCTCTAACATAATTTTCTTGGTTATAATGTCATTCGATTCCATTAGTATACTAATATGGAAACAAAGGCATGGTTTCAGACTTTATTTATATCTTTGTGCTTTGGAAAAACAATCTCATGAGAAATCATTCAGCCCATTAAATACCATCTTTGATGTTACTTTTTTGGGTTTGCTTGTTTTTAGAAAAGTTTTCCTGACTTTTGCTCTTTGTAATTGCAACAGTAGCATAGCAAGTATTTTTAGACATGTGTTGTTAGAGTCATGTGAAGAATCTTTTTCATGCCAACATGTTGGATTTTGTTAGTAATCTTTAATGTGATCAAGAACTAAGGTAGAATTTCTTAGCTAGAAAAGAATGAGTTAAAAAAAAAATCCCAATACGTTCTTGGGTGATTGGAGAAGCTATATTCTATATTTTTACTTAGGTGAAAATATTCAAGAGATTGAATTAAATGGCAGCTTCTTGAGGACAGAGACTATGCCTTTTTCATTTTTGTATTCTTCTTGGGTGTAGCACTGTTACAGTGAGAGGAGTTGGCTCAGTTGGTGGAAGCCTTGTGAACTTCATGAAGAAGATTAGACTCCAGCCTCCTTCCTTGCATGGGAAATCTTTAAGGATTTTGAAGCTAGAGAGTTGCAAGTACTTTAGAAAGATCTATCTGGAGGCTCTGTGGGAGGGTGAATTGGAGTAAAGAGAGCCTGGAGGCAGAGGCAACATTGGAGGTGAAAGAGGATGTGGTGTGAAGGTGGGTGGGAGATGCATGAGGTCACGGATTTCATAGGTACAGGTCTACACTCCCTCATTTGCAGTTGTAATAGCTAAAAAGAGCTCTAAAAACTGAAAGGTATTTTCTTTGTAATTCATTTGATAGTAAAACCCGAGCTTGACCCGAGCTCATTTGTGGCAAAATTGGACCTGAAGTGTTGGGATGCTTTTAAAATCTTTACTTATCCCACTTACCTCATAAAATACACATATTTACTGCAGAAGTATTAGTGTGTTTGACTAGGGGAAATTGCCCTGGATCTCGCTGTTTTTGTTTTAATGTAATGTATAGCCTATGTGCAGTGTAACTTTTCTCAAATGGGAAAAGTTCTGATTTGGCAACATATCTGGTCTAAGGGTTTTGGACAAGGGACTGTGAAACTCTATTTGACCTGTGCTTACAAGATAAGACTCACAGATTAGGTATGAAGAGCATTGTGGAGGAGATAAACATTTATCGCCTGGAAGACTCAATGGTTGATGATGAAACTACCTCATCAACATGAAAGAAAACAGGTCTTTTGGGGGGGATCAGAAACATGCATTAGATAGTGAATGAAAGGATGCATTTTTGACGTGTTGCTTGTGTGCAGGATCTGAGACTGAATCATGAACCAGAAAAAGGGAACAATTGGAGAAATTTGAATAAGATCTCTAGAGTAGTTCGTTGTACTGCATCAGTGCTAATTTTTTGGTTTCGATAATGGTACTCTGGTTATGTAAGATGATAACATTTGGGGAAGCTGGGTGAAGGGAATATGAAAACTCTGTGTACTACTTTTACAACTTTTTGGGTAAATCTAAAATTATTTCAAGTTTTAAAAAATGAGGGAGAAAGTTGCTTGTCAAACCAAGAAATGGTATCATCCATGCTCCCTTTAAGTAGAGAATATCTGTTAGCAGGAATATGGTTTTCTTAGAGATTTTGAACTCTAAAAATGCAAGTTGAGTAGACTTTCAAAGTCAGGTCTCTACCCCCTTCCCAATTTTTTTTAAAGGCCGACCTTGTTTTTACAGAAGATGAATTGAGAACATTTTGATCCGAGAAAAAGGCTTGATCCCAGCTTATGTGCATACAGAAGAGTTACAACATGAAGCCAGTTGTGTCTGGACAGTTCATGGGAAGTGTTGTAACTTGTATTCCCTCACATTTGGTTTCTCTGGTGTTGGAGGGTGTGGTGTATCTCTGGCTTTTGTCTGCTGCTCTGCAGGTTTAGGTGTAGGTTCAGTAGTTAGGACGGACAGTTGTAATAAGATGTTCAAAGCCCAGAGGGTTTGCAGATAATAGAGGGAATGAAGAAAATGTCTGCCTTTAATGGTCAAGGTTGGCTGACCTGGGCTTGGCTGTGCTGATGTGCCCGGTGTTATGTCTCCCCAGTGGAAGGAGGATTAGTCTTGAATGCCTCTGCTTCACTCTCTCACTTCCACACCACCTCCTGTAGTTTCAGCTGATTTGTTCTGTAATTCTGCAGTCCACTCCTTTCTTTCCTTTTGGATGAGGGTAAACCTAGGCTGGCAGCCAGTTGCTGTTGAGCTATAATAGAGCTAGTGGTATGTACAAAATTTGATTACTGCTGTCAACACCAGATTGAATAAGAAAGTGCATACCCTAGACAGATACTTGCAACTTAAATGGTCTATTGATTTCACAAGAGCTAGAAATGAGGCCACCGTGTAATCTAGCAGAAGAAGGGGTCAGTGGATAGACGTTACAGAGTAGTTTTTAAAAGTGCGCTTCTTTTAGATCTTTTTGGAAGAACTTTCAGATAACTTTGATAAACTGATTGTTGCTTCTGATTTTCTTCAAGTCCAGTGTTTGCAGAAACTCCATTGTAGGCTTGGTACTTGTTTTTGTTCCGTGGTTTGCCTTTCCTGTGTAGAATCTAGTTTAGAAATTGTACTGGGTGATACAGACCATATTTGCTCCTGAACTATGATGACATTTCCACTTAGCTTAATATGAATGTTTTAGGAATTTCCCACAGTGGAAAGTTCTCTTTGACATAGGAAGGTTCAGCGGTCAGTTTCATAGTCAGCTGTATGCCAAGAAATAACGAAAACAATGGATTATACCGTGCAGCCTTGGGACATGGAAAATTTCTTAGAAGATGAATGATCATTATTAATACATCTCGTAAAGCCTCAGGCCTTATATTGAAAAATAAGGGAACAAGTTATTTTTCTTTTTTAATGTCTTTATTGGAGTATAATTGCTTTAAACTGGTGTGTTAGTTTCTGCTGTATAACAAAGTGAATCAGCTATGCATATACATATATCCCCATATCCCCACCCTCTTGCATCTCCCTTCCACCCTCCCTATCCCGCCCCTCTAGGTGGTCACAAAGCACCGAGCCGATCTCCCTATGCTATGCGGCTGCTTCCCACTAGCTATGGATTTTACATTTGGTGGTGTATATATGTCCATGCCACTCTCTCACTTCGTCCCAGCTTACCCTTCCGCCTCCCTGTGTCCTCAAGTCCATTCTCTATGTCTGAATCTTTATTCCTGTCCTGCCCCTAGGTTCTTCAGAACTTTTTTTTTTTTTTTTAGATTCCATATATATGTGTTAGCATACGGTATTTGTTTTTCTCTTTCTGACTTACTTCACTCTGTACGACAGTCTCTAGGTCCATCCACCTCAATACAAATAACTCAATTTTTTTTCTTTTTATGGCTGAGTAATATTCCATTGTATATATGTGCCACATCTTCTTTATCCATTCATCTGTCGATGGACACTTAGGTTGCTTCCATGTCCTGGCTATTGTAAATAGAGCTGCAATGAACATTGTGGTACATGACTCTTTTTGAATTATGGTTTTCTCAGGGTATATGCCCAGTAGTGGGATTGCTGGGTCGTATGGTAGTTCTGTTTTTAGTTTTTTGAGGAACCTCCGTACTGTTCTTCATAGTGGCTGTATCAGTTTACATTCCCACCAACAGTGCCTGCAAGAGGGTTCCCTTTTCTCCACACCTTCTCTAGCATTTATTGTTTGTAGATTGAAAAAGTTATTTTTTAAAGCGTGTAGCCTTTTTGTATTTTCTTTCCTATGCTTTATGTAGATTTTATTCTGTTTAATTTTTTTAAGGGATTAAAAAATTAAAATCCTAAAATAGAATGTTTTAGGAAAGAGATAATTAACATTATTGTACATGAATTTGTTCAAACACGGGGGGGTCTGAAAAAATGATAATCCCTCTAAATTAGATTGAGTTCCCTTTGAATTAGAAAATATGTTAATATGAGTTAGATTGGATTAGATTTTTTGAATTTCAAATTAGATAATCTCTTTGAATTTTATTGGATAATCCCTTTGAATTAGAATAGTTACTATCCTTCTCCCAATATCACATTTTTTAGAGAAAAGGGGAAAATGTTGCTAGTGTCTAGATCCTGACTTGTCCCTCTTGTCTTCCTTAAAATTTTGCTATATCCTCAATCTTAAATTAAATCTGATCTAAAATTTCTTCCTGTACATAATTATGGTTATTCACTTATAAAAGGCTGCTTTAATTGAGACTGTTTCTATTTAGGAAGAAGACAAATACAGAAAGACAGGTGGAAACCACTGATTTATAAATTATTAAAGTGTCATATTTTCATTGAGAATTTATTTGTCTTGTAAGTTTTCATAAGCAGCCCTTGGGTAGGGGAAGAAGAGCCAACTGCTTTTAGCAGCCTCTTGCTAGAGATATAATCTCAAGGCCAGCAGTATTTAGCGGGTATATTATACCAGATTAAAATGTTGAAATTCTTTCACACCTATTGGAAAATTGCCACTGGTAAAGCTAGACACCTTCAAGATCTTGCTTCAGCACTGTAGCCAGTGTCCATTCTGATTAAGTGGTACCCATGTCTTACTGGTTGTTGTGTATTTTGAGTATTTAGCCCTGCCTATATAAACGGAGACAGTTTGGGGATACTGATGCAAACTGGGCTTTGATAACCATCAGGGAAATGTATATCAAACCACAATGAGATGTCACTTCATACCTACTGGGGTGGCTATAATAAAAAAAAACAGATAACAATATGAGTTGGTAAGGATGGAGAGAATTAGAACCTTCATGAATTGCTAGTGGGAATGTAAGATGGTGCAGACACTTCGGCAGTTTTTCCAAAGGTTAACCACAGTTATTATATGATCCAGCAATGCTACTCCTGAGTATATATACTCCAGAGAAATGAAAACATAGGTCAACATAAAAACTTGTACATGAATGCTCATAGTGGCATTATTCATATTAGCCAAAAGGTAGAAACAACCCAAATGTCCATCAACTGATAAATGAATAAATAAAATGTAGCATATTCACTCAATGCAAGATTAGTCAGCCTAAAAAGAAATGACATACTGACATACTACAACATGAATGAAACTTTGAAGACATTATGCTAAGTGAAAGAAGTCAGTCATAAAAGACCGCATATTCTACAATTTCAGTTATATGATGTGCTCAGGACAGGCAAATCTATAGAGACTGAAATTAAATTTTCATGGTTGACTAACGCTGGCGGGTAGGGAGAGAAAATGAAGAGTGAGTGCTTTTTGGGGTGATGAAAATGTTCTAAAATTGACTGTGGTGATGGAAACACAACTCCGAAAATATACTAATAACCACTGAATTATACACCTTAAATGTGTTAATTGCATACTATGTGAATTATATCTCAACAAAGCTGTTACAAAAAAAAAAAAGAATTGGGCTTTGACTATGTGCTATAACCTGTATCACTGTGCTTTTCATTGTCTCTGTCTTCACAACAATCCCTACTCCCATTTTACAGATTTGGAGATTGAGGCTTAGAGAGAGTATTTTGCCATTCATATGTCTTCTAGTCTAGAAAAATACCGGAGGAGGAGAGTGGGGCGAGTACTGACTGGTTCTCTTTTCTGTATCTCAGCCAGTAGCAGGAAGAGAGATGCCTTCTGCTTTAAATCTGTGTGTATCCTGACAAGGGTACATATGTTATGAAAATCTTTGCTTATAACTAGAAAGTTTCTATTTCAAAGCAGGAGAGAAAAAAGAGTTAAACAGGAATAAGAAAGCAGATGAGGCAATGTGGGTAATGATTTTCCTTGCTTGTTGTATGTGTGTGGATGACATCTGCATAAATGATATAGCAAAAGAGCAAGGCAAATACACAAGATAGAATAGGCTGGAAAATATGAATCAAAACTGTTACCTCTCATCTTAGTATTCTGTGTGGTTGAGTTTATTTTTTCCATAATAGCAATCTCTAAGGAATGAAGAAGAAATCCTTTTGAGTTTCACTTTTCCCAAGGTATATATGCATATTAAAGTGAAATAGCAAGTCTGATTTATTCTTTGAAGCGTAGTTAATATGTAACGAAACTCTTCAGCCCAGTTGTATACTCAGGGCAAACGCCTCTGTTTATATTCATAGTGGGGTAAGGAGGTGGGTGGAGGTGCCCTTTACCAGCTGACACTGTCAAAAACAGGAAGCAAAGTTATAATCTCTTTGTAGTAGATCAGAAACATTCAAAGGCTCTTAGCTGTGACAATTAAAAAAACAACAACAAAAAATGATGTAAGGAATTTTCACTAACTGCGAAGTGTGACTTCCTGTCTGGTATTTAGAGGAGATTCAGTTAGGTTTAGTCAGATCCTCTCATGGGAAAAATAAAAGCCACCCCAAAACAGGACATCCCAGTGTGCAGTTCGCAGGCTGCTTTTGTTAAAATCCACTTCCTCTGCATCTTTTTCCTCCTCACTTAAGCAAATGTAGGTGATGAGTGGCCCGGTGGCCACCGCATTTCGTTGGAAAAAGTGCAGATTTGATTTGCCATGGCAAGTAGCTCGCCAGGCCAGCAAACATTTACCAGGTAAGTTTGTCAACTTGCATGACTCCCAGCCCTCCCGCCCATGAGGTTATGAAAAGAGGATATCAGCAAAGACAGGGCTCTCTCAGTCACTTACTGAACCCAGTGTGTTAAGTAACGGCCAACCGGTGATGGGAACAGCCCGGCCTGTTCTTCCTGACACCACATCTGTTGTAGACTCTGAATAGTCGAGACCAGCGCTGTGGGTTTCATCCTTCGCTTCAGCATGCGATTGTTTTCCAGTTCTTGGCTTCTTAGGAAAAAGCACTCAAGGGGCCATACCTTTGTTGAGACAAATGTACTTCATGTATTTTCAAACTAGTTTATTATGTATTGACTGTTTACTGTCCTGTAGAGAGAGTTTCCTTTATGCTGTTGTATGATGATAGCTTACTATGCTTGACTTACTGTGCTGACTAAAAATGTATTTTACTTTAAAAATAGTTCGGAGCTGATTAAGGGGAGGATCAGACATTTGTACTTTTGAGGGGGCTGTAAATGGAGGAGTTTTGCTTTAAGGCAGTCTTGTTCAGAAGACGTGCAGACACAGAACTTCACGTTGGATTGGTCACTGTCACTGGAGTTTACTTCCAGGGTGACCTAGTTTTTCTAATGGGTTCAGATGTCCATATCTTGTTTAATCTGTATATTTATGTACTGGTCACGTTAAGTTTTCTGAAGAAAAAAAAAAAACCTCAAGTGATGTGTAATATTTCACCTTACGTATCATGTTTGAATATTGTTACTATGGGACAACTTTTAGGCTGGTTAGAATTTTTAAAAAATGGTTTTCTTTCCTTTGGAATTACTCTTTCCCTCTTAATGTTTTCCTTCCTAACTCCATATGAATGATGTGGTAAATGCTGGTAGGCATCCTCTCTCTGGAGCACATTTCAACTAGAATGCTTGGAGCAGCCCATATTTTCTTAGCAAATCTGGTTTCTTGGCCAAGTGTAATAGGAAATCAGTGTGCTATAATTCTCTTTTTTGGCTGTTACTTTTCTCTCTTATTTAAAGATCAGTGTGGTCTCAACAGAGAATTAAAATACCTATCAGGAACTGAATTAAAACCCCACGTGCAGGAGTAGCATTGCAGCCTGTGGCCTTTCAAAGGTATCTCTTGACTCAATCCTCTTTCTTTCCCCGGCATGAATAGTCTTCTTCGTCTGCTAGTCTGCGTGTTACTGTCCTGCTACAGAGGGTCTCAGGTAACTATAGTGGTTGAAATCAGAAGATAATTAGAAGAAAAAAAAACAAACCTTTAAATATTAAGCAAACTTTTAAATGAGTAGACTGCAGCTTTAAATATGAATTCTGGTTCATTCAGATAGCATTCTTTCCTGCCCTGTGATCAGTCCAAGGTCTTTAAGAAAATAGAAAGCATTTTTAAAAAAAAAAAATATTTCAGGGCATTCTATTTTAATAAAAATAGAAAATCAGTATTACATGATTTCAGATTCTACAAGGGCCTAGACGCTCTTCTTATTGGCTGTTATTAACTTACTATTTTCTTGTATCTGCAGGGTAGATCTCTTTAGTGATCTTGTTATAAAGATATAAAAAAGAGTACACGTTTATGGATGGCATATTCCATTACAACAGTGGCCTTTTTTGGTCTTCAAAGCAGTCTCCATAATAGATTAAACTTTGGGGTGAATCCTTTATTTACACACCTCAAGTAAGCTGGAAAGAGTGAAACCATAAGTGTTTTGCATTAAACTCTTGACCATACAGGGGTTGATGTTTCAAATGACTGTTGCAGAACCTAAGGGGAATACTACAACAAGTAATAAAATGGAATAAATTAAAGTACATATTTGTTCAAAATTAGCCTTTCAGTGTTATTTTTTTGAAATTGACCATCTTTTGCTCTTTGCTCTCTTCTAAAATGTGGAACTCTAATTTAGCACATTTGCCTCTCAGCTATCCGTTGAGATATAACAAGGGAAAACTGAGTAAGCTGAAATCTGAGTATCTATATCTATCTATCTTTGATATAGAATCTTTATATTATAAAATATTTACTTTTCCTTTACTTAATCTTGATATCTGTGTACAAATGACCAAATGTTACAAATAATCGAATTGAAGGAGAACAAAGTTTAAAAAAAAAGAAAGGCTTGCAAGTTTGAAATAAAAAATTATTTGGAGTTGTAGGCATCTAGTAATGCACAGATGATTTAGGTCTAGAAATTGCCCTGCTCAGGAAGCCACATCTGGGAGGCCTTGCTTTTCTTGCCATCTTTCCTGCTTTCTTGTCGGGCTGACAGGACTCTGTGGCAGCCGTTTCCTTTTTAGATAAACGGGTTCAAATATTCTCAACCTTGGTTCCACGTTAGCATCACCAGTGTGCTGGAGCCCCACACTCAGAAGCCTGACATAAATAAACCGAGGCCTTGACTTTGTAGCTGTTAAAGAAACTATCCAAGTGATTGTGACATGGATTCAAGATGGAGGTGCACAGGGGAGAGTTATTGGTTCCCTACCAGACCGAAAGCTCCAGAAGAGGGGCAAGAAGGAAGCTTTGGCAGTGCTGTACGTCAGCACCGAACCCATATGCCTGTTAGCAGCGGAGTCTCCGTCTCCGCTTGCGGAATGGTTGGACGAACAGGTTCCCCTGAGCAGCACGAGGCTGGATGAGGGCTGGACCTGCTCGTTTCCGGTTTGCGCTGACGGAGGGGCGTGCGTTATATGAGACGGTGGCCCGTCTGAAGATGAGCTGTCATCAGGAAGAAGCTCTTGGAAGGGATCACAGGGGAGTAGGCTGGCTCAGGGCACGCTGAGCAGACCTCTCTGAAGAGACAGGGCTCCTGGTTGCTGGCGTCTTCATGAAGCAAGGCAGGTGGAGAACGTCGGAATAAGAATTTCATCAGGGGCTGAGGTGTCTCTGTGTGTGAATGTGGAGGCGGGGTCAGTTGGGGACACTACAGAGAGGTTGCTCCAAAGGTTCTTGGTGCCAAAGTTAGTTTGAAAGGAAGGGGTGTGATTATCTTTGCCAGATATTAGTGGCTGCCTCACCCGCCTGTTGACTGTATGAGAATAAAGGAACACGTCATTTAGAGTATCAGAGTGCAGGGAGGTTTGTCTGGGAGAATTTCTCAGGGCTTGTGAATTTTAAGCTGATCTTAATGTTTATAAAGAAAATGAGTTGGTGCTTAGGCAGACCAGGTGGAATGTAATTTGCAGAGGCTTGAGAGAAAAAAAAATTGTTCAGTTGGGCGAAGGGTAGACAGAGTGACTTGTTTGAAACAAGAATTTTGGGCGAGGGAAATGAGAAGTGTGATTAACATGGTACTGAAGAAGTGTTTGGGTGGGGGGGACCTGGGTCCCAGTTCCCCCTACTATCGACTGTGTAAGACACTGAACTTCTGAGACTGGTCTCCCAACCAGTCGTACCCCTGAGGGGATTGTGGTCAGGATTAATGATGTAACATATTTTAAAGCACCTTGCAAGCAATAGTAAGAGTTCCAGGTAAATAAAAGGAATAATAAGTTCTGTAAAAATTATAAAAATATAGTCAGTTGATAAAGAGCTTTGCCTGCTACCTGCAGTGTAGGAATGGGTAATTAAATATTATGTTTGTGTGGTACTTAAAATATATTTAAGCTGAAGCTGTGCACTCTGTCATCTTTTTACTTGTGTTTTTCCTTGGCATTACTTGAAAGGTATGATTGTGACACGGATCCTGGTTTCACGTTTCACTTGGGTTCTTTGACCCTAGTTAGAGGGCACCAGGTGCTTTCTATTCTGATCATTTGCAAATTCAGGGTTTGGTTGGAGGGTCACCGAAAGGACTGGTGTGAGAATTAGATAGGATCTGGACTCAGTGACTCCCTTTGCCCCTGCCCCAATATTTTGACCTTGATTTGAACAGTTCAGTGAACTGGCAGCTCAAGTAGTTTTTTCCCGCTGAACTAGAACTTTAATTGTTTGGCAGAGGAAGATGAGTCATAGCCCAGTCCTACCATTGTGACAAAGTGAAATTTTAGTCCAGGGCTAAAGGAACCCAGGTCAAAAACTTTCTGTCTAAACCGCAAAGTATTGAAACTTGGATTGTGACCTAGGTGGGAATTAGTGGGGCCCTCTCTGTGGGGTTGTTCTCAAGTTAATGAAGCATTTTATTGCATTACATTTTGATGCTAAATTTTGAGTAATATATTTAAATAATCAGCCTCCTTCTTAAAAATTTTAATGCAAAATTAAAATTATACAAAGTGGCCAATTGTCAGTTCCTCTCCCCCTCTATGATCATTGTTACTAGTTTTGTTTGTCCTGCCACACTTTCTTCTATGAATATATAAATGTACAGCTTTACATCTAAATTCCCACAAGCACAGTTTTTCTTTTTAAACTAAAGATGAAACCATCCTGTCATAGTGCATCCCATTTAAAAAATATTAAAAATAATGACCTGTGTACATATATTTTAGTCATTTGGGTAACTTCTGGGGCCAATATGTTTTTACTGTTAAACTGCTATCCACAAAGGGCAGAGAGATGAAAAGTAGTAAATAATTGTCTGAACTTGCATTTTTGTATGTGTGTGTGTGAAATTGAACTTCTCTGCATATGTTTTTTGGCTTTTGGACAAATTCTTCAATAGATTGCCTTTTCATACATTGCCCTTTTTTCTTTTCCCCCCTGTTGTTTGGATCTCTGACTTGTAAACCCCTACTGATTCTGAAGGGAATTCATGCAAAATGGCAGATTTTGAATGACTTACTTGAATTTTGAGTTTTAAGATGGTTAATTTCCAACTTAAAAGACAGGCCTGATTTCTGGATCTCTGGGACAGAAGGTTGAGTCTTTGGATTTGGACTCTATATATTCACTTTCTCTTTTGGCTGTGGAAGCTGTCATCATCCCAAACTGTGCTGAGGCTGGTAATTATTTAGGTGCCCTCAAGACAGGTAATTACTTAGGTGCCCTCACTATTTTATTACATTTTCATGTCCTGATAACTTATGTTCATAGGGATGGTGATTCCCAGTATTAGTTTTTAAAATATTTATTTATTTATGGCTGCGTTGGGTCTTCGTTTCTGCACACGGGCTTTCTCTAGTTGCCGCGAGCGGGGGCTACTCTTCGTTGCGTTGCACGGGCTTCTCATTGCGGTGGCTTCTCTTGTTGAGGAGCACGGGCTCTAGGCGCGTGGGCTCACTGGTTGTGGCTTACGGGGTCCAGAGCGCGGGCTCAGTAGATGTGGCACACGGGCTTAGTTGCTCCCGTGGAATCTGCCTGGACCAGGGCTCGAACCTGTGTTGCCTGCATTGGCAGGCGGATTCTTAACCAGTGCGCCACCAGGGGAGTCCCCCAGTATTATTATTATTATTTTTATTATTTTTTGTGGTACGCAGGCCTCTCACTGTTGTGGCCTCTCCCGTTGCGGAGCACAGGCTCCGGACACACAGCCTCAGCGGCCATGGCTCACGGGCCCAGCCGCTCCGTGGCATGTGGGATCTTCCTGGACCGGGGCACGAACCCGTGTCCCCTGCATCGGCAGGCAGACTCTCAACCACCGCGCCACCAGGAAAGCTCCCCGCCCCCCCGCCAGTATTATTTTTAGAATAACCCATTTTCTGTGTAATTTGTGGAACATGTTAGCGTTAGCAGAAAGGCTCTGGACTTAGACTTACACGGTGGAGTCCCAGCTCTTCCGCGTCCTGAGTCTCAGTTTCCTCTCTTGTAAAATGGAGATAATGGGGCTGTTCTAAGTCTTTAAAGGTCTAAAATCCCTTGCGCAGTGCTTGGCAAATTGCAGGAAGGATTACAATAAATGCTGGCTGTTTCTGTTAGAAGAGTTTTTAAGTTAATAACAGAAAAAAAAATACAGTGTAGATATTAAATGAAGATAAAACATTGGCTTGAATGAGGCCCCACGTGCACCATCATAGCGAAAATTTGCCAGTTTTTTCTCACCCTTTGATCGAGATCTGTTAGTGACTTTTGACATCAAAGCATCAAAGCTGTAATTCTCTGCTGGGCTCATTTAACCACACATCCTGCAAGTGGCAAGAAATTTAGAGCTATACAGGACAGCAAACAGGCTGCAGTTGCTTGGAGAATATCTTTGTGGCAGGATGCCTGAAATGTTTTGCTGGTTTCAAAGTTCACTTTCATTTGTTCAGAAAGGTTTTTATTGTTTGCAAGCAAGCAAAGCAAGCAAAGGGAAAGGGCACACAGCCTCCCATATGATTCTGTACTGTGTGACCTGTTTGCCTTTTGGTGCCTTATGTAAAAAGCTTTATTTAGTCTGCATAGAGGACTATTTCTCCAAATAGAGGAAAACCGTCATAATGGTCTGGAAACACGATAGATTTCAGTTTAACGCCATTGATCCAGATACTGTTAGAGGCTGGGCTACACAGCAGTTGTAAGATAGGCATCTTGCACAGATTCTTCTAGGTCACTTGCATATCGTCAATGGGAATGCCTCATCTGATAGCCATGCACTTGCCCTTCTGAGAAACAGCTCCTCCTGTCATACCAACACTGACCCTTTTCTTCTGTCCCAGCCAGCCCGCCCCTAGCTAGGAACCTGCTGCCAGAATGAATCTCCAGGCTTTTGACCTGGCCTGTTTTCTTGTTCGACTCCTGGATTCTGTGCGTTTACCTTCTGCTTCAACTCTTAGGCAAGAACTCCCTTTATGGTGTTAGAAGCGCCTGGACTGTGTTTGACAGAAGAAATTTGACAGTTTTCCCCAGCAGATGCATTTTCTCCCTACATAACTCCTACCCACCCATGCAGTCTGGTATCTGACAGTACTCTGAGAACTGTTTAGTTAGTTGTTAACAAATATTTATTGTCCAACTCTGAATAACTAGTGTTACAGCAGGCAAAGGAAAAGTATAGTTTGTGAGTTTTTGCGGGGCCAGTGATTTATGGGACATTTGGAGGAGAAAAGAAATCATGAAATGAAATTCTTACTATGTTTTATCTCTGACCATGTGAATTCTTTAAAATAATGATTACATTCTATCTTTGCTCCTATGCATTTAAAAACTCATGGTGGATTTCATAGTGATGGATTTTTAAGCTGGGAAATTACGGATATTTTGCAAATGGGTTGAGGAAGCAGTTCTCATTTTCTCACTAGATCCTTATCCATCCACCTCCTTCCTACCCGCTTCTTTTGCTCTTACAAGAAGAATCCTCTGTTTTATGATGAGAATTTGTCTGTGGCTAAATGAACAGAGCACCATTTTTAAAAAGTGCTTGAGATTTGCATTCTGTGTATTTACTGAATTTGTTGCTAGGCCTTATGCTGCAGAATTTAAGTAACAAAATCTAAATAAAAATTAATGGTGCTGAAGGTAAATCTCCCTCTTGATTACTGTAATAAAGAATTGACATTTACTTCCCACAATTTGGAAGTCATCCAGTAGGTAATATTTGCCTGGTGTTTTACGATGAACCATTCTTATCCTATTGGGTTTGCATTAGGAAGAAAGTAGGCATTGATTTCCCTGTAATTTTCTAAAATTTCTCATCTTTGTTTCTTACATGGAGTAGTGGTCAGTTTTCTGTCAACCTCAACCCAGCCACACATGGTTAAGAATGAGAAGTAAGAAAAAAAAAAGAGCCCAAAATAAATGATTCAGAGAATACCTGCTATTTTCTGGGTTCTGTTGTAGTTGCTGGGGTGTTTTCAATCAGGTTTTAAACTAAATGATTCTGGTCACCAGCAGCTCAGGACCACTGTGTGGTCTGCAGGCTGCACATAGATGACAAGGGACGTTTGCCCATGTGTGCAGTGTGGGGACATCAGTGAAGTGCCTTAGGCCCTCATTTTAGTGACTTTCCTTAATCATGAGATGCACCTCTTGGCAGGCTGAATGTAGAGGAGACAAAAACATAAAGAGCAAAGAAATCTCAAAGCCAAACAACCTGAATCAATATGACGTGATATTTTGCTACTGAAGTAGGCAAAAATTGAGAAACCCGTTAGCACATGAAAAAGCTCTTCCAGGGAGATGACTATGCGAGTGAGCAGAGGCCGGATGGCTTCCTGCAGCATACAATCAGGCCTAGAATCCTGTTTGCATATTTCGTCAGTAACTGAATTCCAATGAACAAAGCCCCCTTCTCTGTCCTGGAGTGGCCCGAGTTAGACTCATCTGTGCTGCTGGTTTCCAGCTGCTGGGGTTGGTACTTGGTACCCAGTGTTCAGTTACTTTCGGAAGCTGTCAATGTTCTTGGTACTGAGCCTTCCCCACTCTAAGCAGGATGTGTCCTCAAGTTCATTCTACTATTGGATTAAAACCAACTCACTCCAATGGTTGGTCAAGTAAACCTTTTCTAGGAATTCTTCCCTGCCTTCCAGGTGGGGGTTGGGTGCCCTCTCCTCTGCTCCTCCCACAGCTTCCCTGCCAGGATCAGAGGCAGTGGTCCCTAGAAGTGTTCATCTGTCCCAGCATTTATGATAGGTGTTATAGATCAGTGTTTTTGAAAGTGTGGTCTATTGCTGCATTTTAACAATCCCCCCAAGTGGTCATTTTGCCTGTTTGAGAAACCGAGCTCTCGTCTGTGAGCTTGGAGCCAGGGCCCATTCTTGTCGTTGAATCCTCAGACCTGCCCCAGCTCCTGGCACATTTTAGTTGCTCAGTTGTCTTTTTTTTTGTTCTGTGAATGAGATAGAATTCCAGTCAGAAAAATATGGAAAGCAGGCGTGCATGTGGAATCCAGCAGCACAGTCAAAAGTCACCTGGATGATTCTTGACCATTTTCCTTTATTGTTTTGTAAGTCAACAGTGTGTGAGACTGAAAATGTAATATGGATGAACCAGAATTAGCTTTTCTTATTTTCTTGTACAGAAAAATATACTGTAACTTTATTATGTGTATTTTTACCTTGTGTAAAGGAACTTTTATTTTAGGATAGTTATACATTTGTAGAAATTAAACGCAAAAATGGTACAGGGAGTTCCCATATACCCCTCACTGCGTCCCCTTCCCTCTGTTGTTGATGTCTTACATTACTATGTGACATTTACTATGTCACAATTAATGAACCAACACTGATAACATTATTATTCATTAAGTTATTATTAATAACATTAACCAACGACCTCCTTAAGCGTTATTGTTAAAAGTTTGTAGATTTACAGATGAAATAATATTTATAACTTGTACCAAGTTTTTCTTTAAGTTAGGGCTTGCATTTGAATTCTTACACGCAGTCACAGTTGCAAGTATATTCACAAAGCAAGTGTGCCAATTCCTGTGATAACTAGATTAAGGAAAAGATTTTTCAGATGTCATTGGCCTTCTGGGACCTGGAAAAGGGGAAAGTTATTTTCAAAGGCTGACATTCGGTTAATATATCTGAAGTACTCCATATTATTGAAAATATTTGTTGACATCTCAGGTGTTGTTAGGTATGATGTTTGTTTTAACTATTTATAGTATATTCAGGCAGAGGTATACTATTAAAAATACTGAACAACTGCTATGGCACGGGACCCCACCAATCACATTGATGTCCAAATAATCAGAAGGGATAATGGTGGTGAATGTGTCTGTCAGTCCTACTAATGTCTAAAATCCCCTAAAAATATCTCCTGACATTGTCAAATGTCTCCTCAGGGGCACAATTGCTCTTGGTCAAAAACCCCTGATAGAAAGCATTTCGATCAGCCTATTACTGCTTTGTAAGTGCTGTATAAATATTTGCTATTGTTGTTCTTGTTGGTATCTTCCTTCATTTCAGTTATTGCTGGTGTTTAAAAACATACAGCTAAGAAAGACACACCAGGATTCTTTATACATTGAAATCTCCACATATAAAGAGGGCTGTATTTTTGATAAGATTTACTCACAGTTTGTCGGACACATACATATATATGGTGGGAAGAAATCTAAGCTCCATGCACAAAGGAGGTTTTCCACTTTCCTTACCTGTCATCTTCCTTTCTGACCTTGTAGCCCATGACTGAGACAGCTCACAGGTGTGGAGTTTGGAGGTTTTTGTAGGTGTGGAACGTGGAGACCAGTTGTTCCTCCTTCCCCCTCACACCAGCCTGTAGCCTGCTTTGAGCTGATAGTGGCTCAGCCTGGGTAGGAGCTTGTACTTTGGTTCATGCCAAATTCCCCTCCTTTCTGCATGACGATATGTTATTCGTGTCCTGATCCCTGTTATTTGTTAAGTTAATCTTCGCTTCAGGGATCTCGGAAGATCACAGCATTTTGTTTTTAGTGACTTCATTTCGTAATATATACTCTGGGGAGGTGAGACTAGACTAGAGACATGTAAGCCCGATAATATGATATCTACAAATAGTGTTTTATATTTAACCTTCCTATTCGATCCTCTTCAGCATTCTAGAAACAGATGCTTAAATTGTTCAAACAGACAGTCCCCTATTCCTTAGTCTTAGGTATCCATTTTCCTACTGACAGGAGATAGACTTATTTTTTAATTTTTTTTGCGTTCTACCGTTGCGGAGCACAGGCTCCGGACGCGCAGGCCCAGCGGCCATGGCTCACGGGCCCAGCCGCTCCGCGGCATGTGGGATCCTCCCGGACCGGGGCACGAACCTGTGTCCCCTGCATCGGCAGGCAGACTCTCAACCACTGCGCCACCAGGGAAGCCCAGACTTATTTTTTTAATCTTCAGATCTATGAGAACAGAATATCCAATAGGATATGAGAATCGGACGAAATCCCCTCATGTTAGAATCATAGATTGTAGGACTTCGTGTGGAAACTCTGACAGCCTTATTTTTTTTCTCCTTTGAATTCACTCAGCTGTTTTTGGCAAGTATTTATTTGTCAATATTGATTGATTATTAAAATAATTATTTACAATATTTAAATCTGAAATAATAAAAATTAATTTTAGTAATTTAAAATTATTTAAAATATGAGATCCTGTTGGTTAATTCATTGTTAGGTCTACTCAGAAAAATTAGGAAACATATTTCAAAAGGCAGGTTTTACATCCTACGTATCAGATACTGTCAGTTCATTGCTGTAGGGAGAGGAGCAAGGGCAGAGGCTGTCTTCCCTTCACCCCACCTTGTCCCCAGCACACTTATATTTTGATTGGGGCAGTTGGGCTTTGGAGTCAGACTGCCTGAATTTCAACGCAGGTGCCTCCATTTACTGTACACCCTTGGCAAATTCCTTAATTTAATTATGTATTTTTTTTTTAAAAATTTATTTATTTTTGACTGCATTGGGTCTTCGTTGCTGTGCATGGGCTTTCTCTAGATGTGGCGAGTGGGAGCTACTCTTCGTTGTGGTGCACGGGCTTCTCATTGTGGTGGCTTCTCTTGTTGTGGAGCACGGGCTCTAGGTGCGCGAGCTTCATTAGTTGTAGCACGCGGGCTCAGTAGTTGTGGCTCGCTGGCTCTAGAGCGCAGGCTCTGTAGTTGTGGCGTACGAGCTTAGTCGCCCCACAGCATGTGGGATCATCCCGGACCAGGGCTTGAACCCATGTCCCCTGCATTGGCAGGCTGATTCTTAACCACTGAGCCACCAGGGAAGCCCCAAATTCCTTAATTTTAAATGTCTGTGAGCTTTGCTGAAAAATGGGGTCCATAAAAACATTTACCTCATATGGATGTTGTGGGGATTAGATTACACAGTAGCCACGTAGGAAGCATTCAATACATGTTGCTAATAATAGCAACAATAATAATGTTACTAATACTGATATTATTACTATTATTAATACAGTTAAAATGACAGTTTAAATTACCTTATGTAATAGAGATGCTATTGTGAATCAAACTTAACTGAATTGAAATTTTCTTCTTTTTGCCCATTATCTTTAGGTGATAGTGAACCATGAAATAAGTAAACGATAGAGAAGTAGATATAAAATCTAGCTAATTCATTCTTACCCTGAACAGGAATACTATGACTTCAGAATTTAAAACACTAACATTTGGTGCTATTCCATGGAAATCCTTCTTCCTAAATGCCTTGATATTAACTGTCTTCTTAGCTTGTTAACTCTTGTGTTGTTAAAATAAGATATTCCTTATTTCATAAGAACTTTCATCCTTTAAGGAAAATTCCAAATTTCTTATCTCCATTGTTGAGTGTTTTTTCTTTTAAAAATCACAGTAATATGAATGTTAGAAAGGAAAAAATATCCATTACAATTTCTGTCATCTTAACAGAATAGTAACTTTCATGTCTTATTTTCCCATTTAGTCTTTATATTCATATCTTAAAATAATTGTAATTATATAAAATTTATAATTCTTTGTTCTGGTATTTTAGTTTTATTATATTTCAAATAAGTAATTTTTGTGCTTCCATTGGGTAGCTTTATATAATTTATTAACTCCTTGTTTTTTGGTATTTAGTTTATTCCTAGTTTTTCAAAATTATGTATAACAGTGCATGGAAAAATTATCTTTTTTGATCTGTAAAATGGAGATAATAAAAATACCATAGGTTTGTCAAGGATTATTTAAGTGAATGGATGTAAAGCAGGGCTTCTCAACCATGACACTGTTGCCATTTTGGGCTAGATAAATCTTTGCTGGGGGAGCTGTCCTATACATTGTAGACGTTTAACAGCATCCCTCGCTGCCCACCAGTTTTGATATACAAAAATGTCTCCAGACATCGCCAAGTGTCTCCTAGAAGTCAGACTCGCTCTCAGTTGGGAACCCTGATATAAAACATTTAGAGCAGCCAGGCACTGCTCTAGTGTGTGCTATATAAATATTTGTTATTACTATTATTGATGTTTGCTACCATTCTTCATTTCAGTTACTTATTTCTGATATGTTCCTAGAAATAGAATTTCTGGGACAAGGGGTTTAGTTTTAGGGTTTCTTTAATGTATGACTAAATGTTCTCCAGAAGGACTGTGTTAAGTTTAATGCCATCAGTTGTATATATTTATGTCAATATCTCTGAGCTCCAACCAGTATCCAATTGTGAGTACCACATGTTGTTTTAGTTTCACTCCCCATAATTACTAGTCAAGACAAGCATTTCCTATGTTTCTTTATTTGTATTGTCATATCTGAGGATCCTGGCTTATCCACCTCCCACACACTTTTTTTTTTGAGCTGCTGTGCCATCTACCACTTGAAGTTGAAAAGTCATACCCTCAATAACCAAGTCTGTATTAAATCTCTTTGCTTGACCTTTAATAGCATCCAAGTTGAACATGGTTGAGGTCCTTTCACATTACTGGGTTTTCCGCAAACACTCCTTTGCTGTTTTCAGATTAAGACACAGTAATTGACAGTGTCCCATAATATTAAACCTTTCAGGATTTAAATATAAGGTGGCATCCTCTTTTTTTGAAGGATATTTTTGTGGAAAAGCACTCAGCCCTGTATTCTGTTATATGTGTCATCTAACGTGGTTGCTTCTGGTTTATCCTTTTGGAAATAATCCCGATCCTAGCTGTAGCAAAGGCTGTTGGTGCCCTAACCGTAACCCCTGCTTTGAGCACTTCGGTGCACGGGGACTGCCAATTCAGGCGCCTGCATTCTTTTGCTTGGCTGGAAAAGCTCACACCCAGGCTTGGCAGGAAGTGCCAGCCCCCGGCAACCCACTGCCAGTGACTGCTATAGTGTAAATCCCCAGCTGTCTTGCATCTCAGGTAAGATACCTTCGAGATGAGCATTTTACACTGGTTCTCCCAAGTTCCCTGTTGAATTAAGATTCAGTGATAAATTAACTGAAAATGACGCTTTTGCTGGCTACCTTTTCTTTCCTGTCTCAATGTTTCACTCCCCACCCGTGTTTCCTGGGATCACCTCCAAAATAAACTACTTATAATATTATAAAATATTTCAATTTTGGGCTTAGTCTAGAAGGCTGTGTTTGAGTTAAAAGCATCCAGGAATTGAGCGGGGGGACAAGATGGGTTTATTTCTGGATCCTAAAAGGGATGGCTGATAAGGAAAGAAGTGCCTTTTAAATTAGAGACACACGTTGATTCCAGCGATTTTTTCATTATGCTGCCACTGCCTTACTAAAATTTAAAGAATAAAAACAAAGGCCACATTAATAATAGTTATAATAATAGTAATGGAAACAAAGAAAATGAGTAAAATATTTGCCTTGCTACTTAAGAAAATCAACTCATTGGAGCTGATTTTTAAAAAGTAAAATTTGGCTAGAATGTAACAGCTACATTTCTTTAAATGGATGGAGTCAAAATGCTGGGGTCCTGGTGTGGTCACCCTAGACAGGGTAGAAATTTCCCCCTGAGGCACTCACTGAAAGAGCCCACCCAAGGAAGGGAGGTGATCAGCACATACAGACCTGTATCCCTGCCCCTCCTGACACCCTCCCATCTCCCCATCACCGAGCTGCTGTCTGTCAGTATACCCTCTTCTGAGTACAAACCTCCAGGAGCACTTATCTAAAAGTCACAGAGCTGTGATGTTTCCTCGCCAGCACAATGTTAAATGTAGGTTCTAAAAAGCGGAGGTCATTCCAAGAGCCTCAATGACCTTAGCTGTGAACATGACCCAGAGTGACCCACAGTGAATGCTGGCCCACATAGGTTTTACATTTTTCATGTGAAAGTTCTTCCTTTGTTGTTTGTGATTAATAGCTGAATAGGATATAGAGCCAAATGATTTCATTGTTGAACACAGACTTGAAGGTCATGAGAAACTGCCTGTTCAAAGTAAACTTTGCCAAGATATGGAGAAGAGGTCTGCATTAACACCTGGATAGTTTTTGAAGCAAGGCAGAGCAAAAAGGAAAAAAACATTAAATGTCATTCTTTATATGATGTGAGAGTTGAGTTCAATTGGGTGAAATGATCATTGGATCCTCAGGATAAATGATGACCTATGAGGCTGAGTTTGCACTGTGAGTAACACTTTCAAATAAAGGTGTATTTGAGGACCTTTGTCCAGAATAGAAATGTGGTGAAGAGTTAGTTATAGGTATGTCTACTTTGTTAATAGCTTGATTTTTAAGTTTGATATCGTATTGGTTTGCTATTTGAAATATGCTTTTGAATTAAGTTTCTTAGTACTTAGCACTTTGAATTTCATGTTTTCAGAAGAATTTAAGAATAACACATAATGATTTAAGAGTAGCACATAATAATTTACTACTTAAATTTAAAAACAGAGAGACAAATAGAGAGACAAAATATTATGATATGAAACCCAGTATCTTCCAGAACTATATTTTGTGCTTATGTTCTTTTCTATGTGTTTTCTAGGCTTTTGAGTCAGAAGTTAGGAAAAGATTGACTTCTAGTCTGACCATCTTTACTTGTCCCATTGGAGATGGAAGTGCCCCAGCTCCTAGTTATATATTTATGTACACATGTCCATTGGTATGGTGAATTGCCACAAGTTCTAGTAGCTATAACTTATATTCTAAGGATAGATTCGTTTAGAAAGCAATGCACTGAGAGCCTGGTTTTCCCAAGACTGGTGTGATGTAAAATGGTTGAGAGGTGAGTGGACTTGGTTGCATCTTGTTCCTCCTGTTGTTACTTGCTTGCTTTCCAGCTGGGTCTTAAATTTCCTCTTTCAGGAGAGCTTCTAGGCCCTAAGTCAGCTGGTAGGAATTTGATTTTGTGTGGTAGGAATAACTGCAGGTGGGGAGAGACAGAAACTACTTACTCAACAGTTTCCGTAACAATTTCCCCCAGCTTAAAGCAAGCAAACAAAACAAAACAAAACACCCCCCCGCCCCAAACATTATAATTTTGTTGGAATTGAATTACCCCTGTTAAAGAAGTTTTCTTACATGGCTAACTCTTAATTTCTTCGTAATGATCAGGATTTTTCTCTTTTCCCTAAAGGTATGTTGGGTTATTTCTTTGGTAATTCAGGAAATATTTATTGTGTACTTATGGTGTGTAATGAACTATGTGAAAGAGGCCAAGGAATAAGACAGTTTCTTCCTTCAGGGAATTAAGAATCTCATTAGGAGGGGAGATCAACATGGGCATGGAGACATACTGATAAAATATTATTAACTTTAAAAATCCCCCAAATATTTTGTTATAAGTAAGGAACAAAATATGATGTGAATTTAAAAGTTGGGGGTGGAGTGGGTATTTAGAGTTGGATTGGGGGAGTACATCTATCTAAAGACTTCATGAAAGAGAGGGTACCATTTGATATGGAAACTGATGGGGGTATTGGGGCTGGAAGAGAATTCCAGGCAGAGGGCACAGATTAGTAGGGGATGACTATAGGAAAGCGTGCTGAATGCCATTCTAAGTAGGTTACTTCTCACTGTATCATATAGATAGCTATACATGATTTTGAAGGCATTGGGGGATGTTTGGAGATTTTGTGCATGCAGAACTCTGTGATCATAAGAAGTTAATCTTTCAGAGGTCTTTAGGATGCAAATAGGAGGGTGGATAGTATAGAAGCTTATTGTAGTACATCAAGGGAAGGATTGAGGACCTGGTCATTGGGGTTGGTAGCTTGGGAATATCTTGGTTCTGTTGAAGAATTAACTTGAGTTATGGCAAAGCTCACTTCATGGTGTTCAATATTTAGGATTCTGCTGCCAGAAGCTGAGCTAACTCTTCTCCCTGGGTGTAGCTGTGATTGAGAGAACCTGTGTGTGAATGATTCTTCCCTGTTGTTGCATTTGCAGTGTCGGTTTCTAGTTTCGGAGCTCAGCTGATCCCTGCAGAAATTGCTTCTGATTGTGACCTGCGTCTCCCTTGCTGTCTCTTTTGTGGGTTTTTTTTTTTTTTTTCCTAGTTATTTTTCCCTTGAAAGATAAAAGGAGGCTCTTAGGCCAAATTTCATTCTTTTGGTTTAGCTCATGTGGGATTACACCCTGTGCAGGCTTTGTTAGTAGGTGCTGATCTGTATAGAAGCTTGGATATCTACAGCTTTGCTCTCCCTGCTTTGTGGTACTACTTCTGATTTTTATATTTCCAAGTTTGTGATTCACAGGCAAGGGTGAATGACTGAGAAATATTGCAGATGAGTGGGTGTGTTTGTTTCCTATTGCTGCTGTAGCAAATTAGTATGAATTTGATGGCTTAAACCAATACAAATTTATTATCTTACAGTTCTGGAGGTCAGAAGTTAGACACTGGTCTCACTGTACCAAAATCAGGGTGTTGGCAGGCCTGTATTCCTCCTGGAAGCCCTAGGGGAGAATCAGTTTCCTTGTCTTTTCCAGCTACAAGAGGCTGCCCATGTTCCCTGGCTCACAGTCTCCTTCCATCTTCAAAACCAGCAATGGTGGGTCAAGTCCTTCTCACGTTGTGGTGGATAACTCTTGATTTGCATTTTCTTTTCTTTTGTTTTTTTTAAAGAAAAGAACCTCTGCGCAAAGAATTTGGCATGGTGGTTAATTCCCCAATCATTCCTGCTTGTCCGAAATAAATTTTGTCACTTTCTTTTGGCAGCTGACTTATAATTAATTTTTAAAAACGCTGTAAGAAGTGTGTGTGTGTGTGTGTGTGTGTGTTATATTATGATCTGTATGTTTATCTGATGATGGGGAAAAGGGAGGGAATGACCCATGTGCTTTCAGCTGGAAAGATAGCATGAGATTGCAATTCTGGAATGGATCATAAAGAGTAGACTTAACTTCGCTGTGACAAAAACATGTAAACCACTCATGATTCTCCACTTTTTACACTTTATTCTGAAACCATATACTTCAGTTAATGTGATTTAATGGTTTTCTCTCAAAGTGTCATTTGGCAGGATGTTACTAAGGAGAAACATGATGTTGAAGTGTATTTGGGAACAAAACAAGTGAGTAGCCAAATTAAATGACTCATTTTATGAAAAGGGAAGAAGGTCAGAGGTTAGTTAACAAGGTGCTTTGTTCATCTGCGAATCCAGTGATAGTTTGACCTTTGGGAGAAATTTATTTTAGGTCAATCAGTATTATTAAGGCAGGTGCTAGAGATTTTATGTTCATTGTATTCTACTGTTGGCATAAGAACTTGGACATTATAATTATCATATGAATATAAAAGTTGATGTGCTATAGTAGTAAAATTTATGTTAATGTAGTTTGAACTAAGGAACATACCTATGGGAGATATCACTTCCAAGAAATCTCTACTTATGTTCTTAAGGACTTACATATGAGTCAAGGATTTATTAAGAAAATGCTTCCAAGACAATAATAGATGTCACTTAGACACATCACTTCTTCCTTGATAATTTTTTTTTTTTTTTTTGGTATGCGGACCTCTCACTGTTGTGGCCTCTCCCGTACCGGGGCACGAACCCGTGTCCTCTGCATTGGCAGGCGGACTCTCAACCACTGCGCCACCAGGGAAGCCCTTTCCTTGATAATTTTATACATATGATTTTTTTCTGACCTCCATCCCAGTCATCATTATATAGATAAGGCAATTGTCATTGAATATTTAGAACTTTTAGAATAATATTTAGAATAATTTTTAGAAAGTATACATTTCAGAAATACTCAGTTTACTGTTAGAATGGAAGAAGGGTTTTGTCATAGACAAGTAGATGTCAGTTTAATAACCTACTAGCTTAGACACTGCCTAAGTCTTTTGTTTTCCTATGATAAATTTGATTACCCTTTACTTAGAAGGAGAAACTTATCTTCAAGGAGATAATTATTTGCTGGATGAAGGCCAAGAGAAGAAGTCTAGGAATGTTAAGCCCCCTTATAAGAGGAAGTTTGTGTTTCTTTTATTACTGATAATCCTTAGTGATCTAAGGATTGAAGTCCTGTAAATTTATCACTGCTCTTCCTTTTCATTTCCCATAAAGAGCCTTTGTACAGGCAGTTGAGAATGATCACATGGACATTTAAGATGGCCTGGTGCTGGACATTCATTCCTTCAGTTTTTGTATTTTGCATCAAGTAGAAGAAAGAAGGAAAAACCTTGGGCTATAACAAATAAGAATGACATTAACTAGAGAACAGTGGGTCTGACTTGTAGCAGATGCTCAATAAAAAATAATTTGTTTGTATATGTGGTTAAAGTTAGTTTTCATAGGGTGGACTTTCTCTCTGTCTCTCCCTCCCTCTCTTTTTGCTTTGGGAAAGGTGTTTCTGTTGTATCCAAAGGAAAGAGACACATTTTTTTAGCGTTTGGAAAGAACTGTAAATTATAAGCTTAAAAATACGATTGGCTTAGGGTCATCCTAAGAATTACAGAGGAGGACCTAAAAGAGATCTAGTGACTGTTTTTTCATGATTTAGAAGATGTCTCTACTGTATTTGGCTTAAGGGATTTTGCTTTGTTATCTGATAAAACAAAGATTTGTTATCTGTCTTGACCTTTTATAAAATGAGACCTTATAATAATCTTTTGAGATAAAGTTCTTAAACTTTTTTCTGGGTCAGGGAGTCATTTAAAAATTGTTAGGAACTATGGAATTTCTGCCACCACTCCAAATCACATTTGCAAGTACACAATTTTTCTCACAACTTTAAGAAGTTTGTAAAGTCACTAAAACTTCTCCAGATATAGAACAAAATATAACCTTTTGTTCATTTGTTCATTTTATTCATATGTGTTCATTCATTTCCATGGCTTTTAAGGTTTGTAGGATTTTTGGAGCGAATGCTACCCTTTTTTTAAAAAACAAAATATTATGTATATATGTTTAAAAAGTCAACCATTTCATCACATAAAAATTATGCCCTACTCCCAGGGAGGGAAATCTCCATCATTAGATGATTTTTTTTTTTTTTTTGGTTTGTGTGCATATGCTAGCAGATGTATTATAATATATAGTCGTAATGCCTATTTTTAATAAATATAAAATCATATTGTTTTACAGCTGTTTTTGTTTTGTTTTTTGTTTCTGCTTTAGCTATACATATTGAATCCCTTTCCATGCCAGTATTGGTAGATCTAGCATATTCCTTTAAAAGCACTACTTCGCCCTTTATTTAGCATGAGCATAATTCTACAGACATACTAAAATTATTTGTAGATTGACTTTTATATTGAACATGGTTGGTGGCAGAAATAAGAGGAGAGAAGGAGCGACTGGTCGGAATGACATCGTCGTTGCTCAAACTCTGCTTTGTTCATCTTCTCAGAGACTGGTTGTGTAGAGCTGGAGAAGGCATACATTTTGAACAGAGGAGGTTGTTGGCCAAGAAATAGGCCTCCCCCTAACACAATACCCACTGTGATGATTTACAATGTTTCAATCTCAGCAAAAATACCACTTGTATTCTGAATTCCTTTGTTTCAACTACATAACTCAATAAGAAAGTTTCCTACAATTGAAAAGAATAGGCACTGTTTAGAGGCCAAGTTTTGCCTTGTAAGGCTGAATGTGCTTTATTTTAAGCTACTCTTTCTTCTCAAGAAGACTGGTATAAACAAGAGGAGGGCCCTCTGGTAATTTCTATGCAAAGCATCAGTAATACTGTTTCTTTTTAATTTAATTATTTTTAATCCTGCTTATTTATTTAGTGCCTAACGCTATAGCACCTAATGAGCTCAGCGTTTGTGACAGTACATCCTACTAATGAGTGGAGGCAGACTGCCTGGTTAGAATCTCTTCTTCAACTCTTATTAGCTATGAAGCCTCGGGTAAGTTTAGTAACTGTTTCCTCATCAATAAAATGGGGGATACTCATAGGACAAACTCATGGTTGTTACAAGGATTAAATAAGATAACGCATGTGAAAAGACAATCCAGGGAATGGGAGAAAATATTTGCAAATTGTATTTCTGATAAGGATCTAGGACCCAGAATATATAAAGAATTCTTATAACTCAACAATAAAAAGACAAATAGCCCAGTAGAAAAGTGGGCTAATTTTTGAATAGACATTTCTCCAAAGATATACAAGTGGCCAATAAGCTTGTGAAAAATATGTTCAACATCATTAGTCTTTAGGGAAAGGCAAATCAAAATCACAATGAGATTCTACTAGGATGAGTATAATGAAAAATATGGAAAAGAAGTGTTGATGAGGATGTGGACCCTCATGCACTGCTGGTGGAAATGTCGAATGGGTACAGTATCTTTGGAAAACAGTTTGCTGGTTCCTCAAAAAGTTAAGTGTTGGATTATCTAACTCAGCAATTCCACTCTAAGTTACATCCCCAAGAGAACTGAAAACATATGCCCACGCAAAAACTTGTTCACAGATGTTCATAGCAGCATTCTTCGTAATAGGCAAAAGGTGGAAACAACCAGAACGGCCATCAGCTGATGAATGGATCAACAAAATGTGGTCTCTCCATACAAGGGAACATTACTTAGCCATAAAAAGCAATGTAGTATCGATACAAGCATGAACCTTGGAAACATAATGCTAAGTGAAGGAAGCCTGGCACAAAAGGCCACATATCATATAATCTATGTGAAATGTCTAGAATAGGAAAATCCGTAGAAAGTAGATGAGTGGTTGCCTAGGGCTCGGGGAGGGGAGGGAATGGGGAATGACTGATAATGGGTACAGGGTATGGGGGATAATGAAAATGTTCTGGAATTAGATAGCGATGATTGTTGCATAACTTTGCAAATATACTAAAAACTGCTGAATTGTACACTTCAAATGTATGGCATGTGAACTATATCTCAATTGACAAAAAAATGAGATAATGCAGGGGCAGTGGTACCATGCCTTCATATGGTAAGAACTCTGCACCTGTTAACTACTTCTACTGCTATCATTATTTTCATTATTATTATAAAAGGATAATTTCTTGTAATGTGCTTATATTATTTCTAGTTCTTTTCTTCAAATTACACAAATGTTAGCAGTTTGGTGCTTGTAAAATGTTTTTCAAGATCTGCAGTTGTGAACAGGTTCTGTGATGGAAAGCCTTTGAATTATTGTGAATGTGTTTTTTCCGTTTGCTTGCACTGCATCTTCTTAGTATAAAATAAAGTACTTCTTGGCAGGTCATATGGCATTTATAGATTTTTTTTTTCTTTTTACTCTCTTTCATTTGATTTATCTGATTGGCCACACTCAACTATTATGATGAAGAGAAAGCAGAGAAACCAAGAATAGGATAATCTAGAGGAATTCCTCAATCTTGATGAAATCTCCTTTTAATATTTTTCTTCCCACTGTTAAACTAGTAATTTTTCTACTTCTGGGCAATAGCTACATAGTATGGGACTTACAGTAGTACAACATGTTAACATAAACACACTTGGATGTTTTTTGACAACATTTTATGTAAAATATATGTTAAAATCGAGTCTTTACGTAGTCAGTTATCTGGAATAACATTTGGACTTTGCTAAATATGTCTATGGTATCCTCAACACTGATCCTTTTAGAACTATTAATAGATGAGACTTGGGAGCATTTCATGGTTTTCAGGATTAAATGGTATTTATGCAAGTATACAAACTTTAGTACATTCTAGTTTATAACATGTTAGAATATTTGATTATGGCTAGGGAATTGCACATTATCTGCCTATTTTAGGATCTAAAATTGATCTGAGTTGTGTTTCTAGATTTACTCCCTCAAGCTTAAAGGGTGTTCTGATTTTGTTACTATCAATATCAACAGAAGATCATTTCAGTTTCCTTGTAGCTGGGTGTCATGGTGACTTTTTTTTTTGGCCAGGCTCTTTCTTTGAATGTGTGACCTTGTTTGGCTTGTCTCTGATTATTATATATCTCTACTTAGTCTGATTTGCCTGGCTGTTGCTTTACTACTTCACTTTGACCTTTGATAAAGCTGTTACACTGACTCTTTCCTAGTGGGGACCCACCTGGTTGCCCTGCCAATTAGATGCTTTGGTCTTGCTTGCTGGTTGGAGTGTGTCCCTTGATGGCCTTAAAACTGGTATTCTTTGTATGCTAACACATATATATGGAATCTTAAAAAAAAAAAAAAAAAGTTCTGGAGAACCTAGGGGCAGGACAGGAGTAAAGACGCAGACATAGAGAATGGACTCGAGGACACAGGGAGGGGAAAGGGTAAGCTGGGACGAAGTGAGAGAGTGGCATGGACATATATACACTACCAAATGTAAAATAGATAGCTAGTGGGAAGCAGCTGCATGGCACAGGGAGATCAGCTCAGTGCTTCGTGACCACCTAGAGGGGTGGGATAGGGAGGGTGGGAGGGAGACACAAGAGGGAGGGGATATGGGGATATATGTATGCATATAGCTGATTCACTTTGTTATACAGCAGAAACTAACACACCATTGTAAAGCAATTATACTCCAATAAAGATGTTAAAAAAAAAAAGGAGAGGAGAAAAAAAACTGGTATTCTTGTTTCCTAGTTCCTGCCTGGGTGCTGTGTGCGGTACCTCTTTTGTGTTCTAGAGCACAGGCTTGTCTCTGACAGTTGCCACCTTCTGCATGGCAGTTTTATGGCATGACTTTTTTTTCATGCCACACAAGGGGTAGCAGCCTTTTTTTAAATTGTATGTTTAACATGAGTATTAATACTAAAATCTTATTTATTATGTATATATGAATACATTATATATGGTTACTGTTTTGATTTGAAAATTTCTATAGTAATTGTGTCCTAAAATATTTATATTATTTATATTCTTATTTAGAAAAAAAATAAACGGTGAGTTCTGGTAAATTATACATTAAAGAATTATGTGTACAACTGCCATAGGTGTCTTTGGTTAAATTCTTTTATTAAAATTGCACTTTTAGTGAAGTAAAAAAACTTACCGTAATTTCTGTGTACATGTGTGTAATATATTATAACATGTATTTATATGTATAATTGAGATTGTAGTTTACTAGTATGTATTCACATAAATCTATTAAGTTAAAATATGTGCCATTTATCAAAGTTGGGCACAATTATGTGTTTGTACATAAACCCATGCGATCTTGGAATGTAGTCTTGGGGCTGGGCTGACGGTCTGTGTGTATGAATGTAGGGAGAACGACTCGTGTGTGGTTTCTATTTCTTTCCACCGTGAGGGCCCTGCACAGTTTCTTTTCTGGTTAGCTGCTGCCGACATGATTGTAGGGCTGCTCCCTAAGTGTGGCTTGGCCTCAGAACCCACGCTGTCTGCTTCCAGACCTACTCCTTCTCCGGTTGCAAGTCAGCGTAGTATAATATTTACTGGAAGAGAGTAAGTGGGTACGGTTGCTTTACGTGTGCTCCAGCTTGCCCTTATTAGTATTTCTTGGTTCTCCCATCAGCAGGTCTCTGATTTCTTCCTCAAAAAACAACCTTGTGCAGCCATGATCCTTCTGCCTTTACAAATCAGCGGGGCTTTGGAAAGGGAAGTGATTGTTCATCAAAACTCTAAACACCGGGATAAAATGTTCTTATTTAGATGAATCAGGGGTCAATTTAATTTTCTAATGAGCTTTAGAATTGCTTTTCTTGTCTGCCTTTAGGCACTCTTTTAATTCTGGCTTCTCTTCTTTTCAATGTTTCTAGAAGTCACATTTTCACTCTCTGCTCATAATAAAATGATCTTTAGACACGTGGAAAAGAGGAAATGAGAAAGAAAATCTGGGTTATCTCAGTGATCGTGGTTTTAGAATTTTGCAGAGGGATGAAAAGGCCATAGATATAATAGAATCATGTTCTTTTATTGAAGTGGACAATTTATAAGTCTAGATTGAATTATAGTCAATATACAGTTTGTTTGGACTTAATGAACATATTAAATACATTCATTCAATAATTTTTAAAATCGACAACGTGTATTGGGAGCTGCATATACTATGGCAATCAAAGTAGACTTTTCTTGCCCTCATGGACTTAGCAAATCAATGGGTAATCAAATTGAGATAGGTATAGGGTGCAAAGGAAAAGAAAACAGGGTACTTTGAGAGATTGGGGAGGTCCAGAAGAAAAGATGTTTAAAATTAGATCTGAAATAGCCATAGGAGTTAAGCAGGTTGACAATGGGCTATAAGCAGGCAGAGCAGCATGAGCAAATATCCTGGGGCAGGAAAGGGCTGGGTGCATCTGAGTAACACAAAGGCCAGTGTGGCTGGAGCTACTGAGAGGAGGGGAGAGTATTGCAAGATTAGACTTGGCATAGGTAGGGGTCAGATGATTCAGAGCTTTGTAAACCGTGTTAATTTAATTGTTCCAGAGTTCATTGTCAAGCTGGCCAGCATTTAGAAAGTGGATTGAAAAGGAACAAGAGCAGACATTAGGAGATGGTGTCAGGTTATTGGCATTACGTTAGTGGATTCCAAGCAGGAGATAACAGTAGCTCAGACTGGGGGATGACTGGGAGATGAAGAGTTGTGGGCGGAGTTAAAGTATATTTAGGAATTTGGGACCAACAGAAATTGGTGATAGATTGTGGTAGTAGATAGATTGTGGAATGCCAAGGACTGGTTTCAGGGTCCTGGCATGAACAAGAGGGTAGTTTACGGTGTTGTGTACTGAGTTAAGAAAGACTGGAGACAGAATTGATTTGAGAGAAGACCAACAGTTCAGTTTCGGATGTGTTAAGTTTGAACTGAGTCTGTGAGATATCTCAGTGCAGGTGTCAGATTGACGGTTGGATACGTGCTGTGTTATTTATCTCTTGCTGCATAACAAATTGCTCTGAAACTTAGCATCAGATCTGTATTAGTTATCCATTGCTGTATAACAAATTACCCCAAGCTTTAGCAGCTTAAAACAACAAATATTTACTGCCTCATGAGGTTTTCTGGGTCAGGAGTTTGGGAGTGGCTTTGCCAGGTGATTCTTGCCAAGGGACTCTCATGAGGCTGCAGTCAAGTTGTTGACCAGGGCTGCAGGCTTGACTGAGGCTGGAGGATCTGATCCCAGAATGAGTTATGCACATGGCTTTGGCTCACCATCGGCCCCAACTGGGCCATATGGTTATCCTTAGTTTCAAGAGGAGGTGAGTATTATAACTGGCTATCTTGCTTCAAGGGGGAAAAAAAAATGAGATTAGATTTGTAAGCAAGAAAGGGGAAAAGGATGATTGAGTAGGTAAACAGCAGTATCTACCACAGTGAGTTTGAACAAATGCTTTCCTCTGGAGTGAGATAACTAGAGGCATGGTCATAGTGAAAATTCTGATTCTAGAATTCAGAATATCTGACTTTATATTCCAAAGGAATATGTTAAAAATATGAGTTTTAGGGCTTCCCTGGTGGCGCAGTGGTTGAGAGTCCGCCTGCCGATGCAGGGGACACGGGTTCGTGCCCCGGTCCGGGAGGATCCCACATGCCGCGGAGCGGCTGGGCCTGTGAGCCATGGCCGCTGAACCTGCGTGTCCGGAGCCTGTGCTCTGCAATGGGAGAGGCCACAACAGTGAGAGGCCCGTGTACCGCAAAAAAAAAGACTTTTAAAAGATGAAATTGGGTGCTCGCTTTGTCAGCACATATACTAAAATTGGAATGATACAGAGAAGACTAGCACAGCCCCTGTGCAAGGATGACATGCAAATTCATGAAGCGTTCCATAGTTTTTATATGTATGGCTGATTCACTTTGTTTTAAAGCAGAAACTAACACACCATTGTAGAGCATTTATACTCCAATAAAGTTGTTTAAAAAAAAAGATGAAATTGGAACCAAGTGAAATTTCCTCATTCGTCTTATTGGGGAATGTATGAGTTGAGACATACTAAATATTTCTTCTTTGAAAATCGGGTGGAAACGAAAAATATTTATTGCATGTGCTTTTTATCCCTACTTTTTTTTTTTTTTGTGGTGCAATACATATAACATAAAATTTACCATCGTAACCATTTCTAAGTAAACAGTGGTATTAAGTACATTTACATTGTTGTGTAGCTATGACCACCATCCACCTCCATAACTCATTTTATCTTGCAGAATGGAAAGTCTGTACCTATTAAACAATGACTCCTAATTCCAGTCTCCCCCCAGTTTCTGGAAACCACCATTCTACTTTCTGTCTTTATAAATCTGACTACTGTAGGCACCTCATATAAATGGAATCATGCAGTATTTCTCTTTTTGTGATTGGCTTATTTCATTTGGCAAAATGTCCTCAAGGTTTATCCATGTTGTACAATGTATCAGAATTTTCTTCCGTTTTAAAAGGCTAATATTATTCCATTGTCAGTATATGCCATATTTTGTTTGTCCATTCATCCATAGGTGGACACTGGGGTTGCTTCCACTTTTTAGCTATTGTGAATAATACTGCCATGAATATGGGTGTGCAGATGTTTCTTCAAGATCCTGCTTTCAATTCTTTGGGGCATATTATTGCGTGTGCTTTTAACTCAGGTTCAGTCAGGTTTGCTAGTTTACCCTTGTCCTGAGGGAAGTGCTAATGCTTTGAAGAAAGATTATCTGTGCAAATCTTTTTTTTTTTTTTTTTTTGCGGTACGCGGGCCTCTCACTCTTGTGGCCTCTCCCGTTGCGGAGCACAGGCTCCGGACGCGCAGGCTCAGCGGCCATGGCTCATGGGCCTAGCTGCTCCGCGGCCTGTGGGATCTTCCCTGACCGGGGCACGAACCCATGTCCCCTGCATCAGCAGGCGGACTCTCAACCACTGCGCCACCAGGGAAGCCCTGTCCAAATCTTTTTGTTTGATTCACTCTCTTGCTCACTTCAAGAAAACTTTGTCATCATGAATTATATTTTATGTCTAGGATGATGGAAGAGAAGGGGCAACTGTAGTTTCTCAGAAGACACTGGCCATTGGGTTGCTGCAATGTAAAAGAACTCTAGTTTTTAGGGTGTCATTAGAAAGGAAATATGAAACAAAACAGAGAACATATCCTTTTTATGCAAAACTGTGTTGACTGTGCCCATGGATTACTCTCTAAGATTCTGGTCTCCTACTTAAGAAATGATTTTACAATGAGAGAAGTCTAGTAAGGAAACCTAAGTCTTGGAGCAAATGCTTTTGGTGTTTTTATAAAACTGACTAAAATGATTAAGACTCTTCAGTCTAAAATCATGAAAGTGGAGAGAAGATATAATCACTGGCTATAAAATCATTTGTTTCAGAAGAGCAAACAAGAATTGTTCTTCTAATCTTCAACTAAATTAATTAATCTTCAACTAAGTTTAATTAATCGAGACTTTTTGATGCTTTAATGAGGTACATTTAAGACGAAGGAAAGGAAGATCTATTATATATAGAAAAGAATTACCAAGTTTTGCTATTCCCAGAGATGGTATAGATTGAATTTACAAATTTTCAAAAAAAAGACAAGTAAATATCAGACCCACAGTAGAGACTATTAAATAAAAATAGTGCTGATTTGAGGCAGGATCCTAATTTTCAACAGTGACATAGGGACTTTCCAGGCGGTCCAGTGGTTAAGTCTCCGTGCTTCCAATGCAGGGGGCGCGAGTTTGATCCCTGGTCGGGGAACTAAGATCCCACATCCTGCACAGTGTGGCCAAAAATTAAAAAAAAAAAAAAAAGTGACCTAGAGGATAAATGATCATAGAGGATAACATTAGTGTGCTTGGGGGAGTGGTTTCTTGCATTTTTGCTCATGCTGTGGATTTTTTCTTTTATCTCCCTTATCCAACCCTACCTGAATAAGCTTTTCAATAAAAATTATTAATAACTCTTGTGAACTTTTTATATAGTTATGTAAGTTGAAAATGAGGGAGTATGCATTTTTTAATATAAGGCTATATTTAAATTATTTTACTCATTAACTTTCAGTTTGTACACTTTGAAATAAACAGTGCTGTGCTTCATGGGCTGATTTCTTCTTTTCTTTTTTTAATTAATTAATTTATTTTTGGCTGTGTTGAGTCTTTGTTGCTACGCGCAGGCTTTCTCCGGTTGCAGGAAGTGGGAGCTACTCTTCGTTGCAGTGCCCGGGCTTCTCGTCGCAGTGGCCTCTCTTGTTGCGGACCACAGGCTCTAGGTACGCGGGTTTCAGTAGTTGTGGCACGCGGGCTCAGTAGTTGTGGCTCGCGGGCTCTAGAGTGCAGGCCCAATAGTTGTGGTGTACGGGCTTAGTTGCTCCGCGGCATGTGGAATCTTCCTGGACTAGGGCTTGAACCCATGTCCCCTGAATTGGCAGGCGAATTCTTAACCACTGTACCACCAGGGAAGTCCTCATGGGCTGATTTCTTAACTGTGAGTTTCGTGGGAAAAATCTTTACCCCTGAGTTTTTTGTTTTATAAATTTACTTTTTATTTATTTATTTTTGGCTGCATTAGATCTTCATTGCTGCGCATGGGCTTTCTCTAGTTGCGGCAAGTGGGGGCTAGTCTTTGTTGCAGTGTGTGAGCTTCTTACTGCGGTGGCTTCTCTTGTTGCAGAGCATGGGCTCTAGGTGCCCGGGCTTCAGTAGTTGTGGCATGAGGGCTCAGTAGTTGTGGCTCACGGACTCTAGAGCACAGGCTCAGTAGTTGTGGTGCACGGGCTCAGTTGCTCCGCGGCATGTGGGATCTTCCCAGACCAGGGATTGAACCCGTGTCCCCTGCATTGGCAGGCAGATTCCTAACCACTGCGCCACCAGGGAAGTCCTACCCCTGAGTTTTTAAGGGGAAACAGTGTTCCTTTCTGTCATGTTCTTCCTGCTTATTATAAATATCTTGGGCAAAGGATTGCATTTTAATGGACTTGCAATTTTGAAAATTTATTAAAGTGACTTCATTTTTAAAAAATTATCTTACGTCTTGGTTTTAACTTGTTGTGGCTCAATGTTAAAACATTCTAAAATAGAGAAAAAAGTTTAAAAAACTACTTCTGAAATACTCTATTTTTCTTATTTAAAAATTGCATTTATACGGCATGGTATTAAAGTATATGAACAAAGGACAAATACTCCTCATTTTTCTCCCAGATATGTGTTCTTTTTCTGAAAGTCAGTAAAATACGAGGTTTTGAGAAAGTCTAGGTAGCTTGTGTAATCTGTCAATAACTTTATGTTTTGCATTAATCTTCTCTTCTGTCTTCTCGTCTTAATGACTGATCAGTGCGCTGATCATTTTGCCTAGGAATACTTTATTGCAAAAGGTGTATTTTAAGTGATGCAACTCCCTCTTCACCAGTGTTTCCATAGTGAATGGACTAGAAGACGGGGAGAGATCGGCCGACTTGGCACAGTTATTTTACATATAGCCAATTATCTCTTCAGGCTGAAGTGGAAAATTCACTGGAAAGACAGATATAAGTAAAAGCAGCTTAACCTGGAGAGTTTCATTTTTAGAAATACGTGCCCTTAACTGCATCTAATTTAGGAGTATGGATCCTGATACATTTCTCTCACTCATCCTCTGGGGTTTGGCTCCATAAGGGAGCCCTTCTTGGGTACTCAGTGTTGGCATCTAACATCTCTCCCTCCCTCCTAGATCCTTCCTGTCTGCATGTAATTACAGATACATGGAAGTCTCCTATTCTCACCATCCCGCTCCGAGGCAGACAAGACAGGCAGACAGACCTCCTCTCAGCTCAGTTTATTTTTATAGCTGCCAAATTCTCTAACCTTCCTACTTGTCCACATTAAAGTGGAGAAAACTACTTTTGCAGGATGGGTGCTTTAAAGAAAAGAATGGTACAGAGTGTTATACACTCATTTCAGAAATTAGCAAATATAGCTAATAAAAATAGAATATAAGAATCTCTCAGGACCTTCTGAGAAATAAACAGTGCTAATATTTTGGCTCTTACCTTTCTGGTCATATATGTATACATTGTATAAATGAAGCACCGTGTGCTTTGATGACCTGCATTTTTATTCCTTAATATATTATGAAAAATCCTTCCATATCTTTATTTTCTTCTCTAGTATCATTTTTGACGGTTGTATTTATGTATGAAAATATGCTTCTAAATAATCCCCAAGGATGGACATTTAGATTAACAATTGTTTTCAATTATCAAGTGTGCTTTGAAGAACATCCTTTTAAAGATATCTAAATATTTGTGTATCTAATGATTTCCTTAAGATAAATTTCCAGAATTTCTGGGTCAATGGTTATAAAACTTAGAAGTATGTTAATATCAGTGTAGTTATATTGTCCCAGGAAACTTGTAATAATTTACACGTCTGCCAGCCCAAAGCCAGCTTCCCTGTTCCCTCACAACATCGCATGCCATCTGGGTCTTAGGGGTTAAGTTTACTTTTCTTTTTTCAGGCCTCATTTTCCCCCAGATCCTCCGGTATCTTGCTTTAACTCTGTGGACTATGTCTTTCTTCTGAAAACTTGAGCTTCTGCGGTGGTCTCCTCCACGTGAAGACCTTCTCTCATTTGCTCTGGTTCTGCTTGGTATCTTCACCCAAATATCCTGCTAATCTCTAATTCATTAGGTGCAAAGGAGAACTTCCTTTCTAATCCATTTCTCTTCCTGTGCTGTTCTTATGTTTTTTTTTGTTTTTTGTTGTTTTTTTCTTTTTAAGTAGAGAAGCACTGTCATCCTTCAAGTTAACCTAAAAGCATGGGAATTTTTTGGACTCTCTTTCTCCTTCATTACCCTTGCGCTGATTTGGTAGTCAAGTCCTGGCAACCTTACCTCTAAAACTCTGTACTTCTTGCATCCATCCCTTTTTTTCTAATCTCATTGCTACTCCACTACTTCAGGCTTTCAGATATCTAGTATGGGAGATTATAATATACCTCAAACTAGCTTCCTTTCTCCCAGTCTCCTTTCCTACTAAATCTAGTTTTCATGTTAAACTCAACTACAGGACACTTCTGATTGTGTCACTCCTTTGCTCAGTAAAAGTCAGTGGCCAACATTGCTTGCTTGTTTAAACCCTCAGCTTGATATTCAAAATCCTCCACAGTCTAGCTGCAGTCTATTTCCAAAATTCAGTGGCATTGCAACTCTGGTCTAAAGCCATCCAGCCAGAGAAACAACTCACATTTTTGTCTGCCTGTCCTGTTCTTTTCATGCCTTTAGGACTTTGCTTCAGCTGTTCTCTTCCATAAATGCCCCTTTTAACAATTTTTATATGCCTTTAACATATCAATTCAAGGCCTAATTCAAATGCAATTTATTCCTTGAATTCTTCTCTGACCCCCTCTTCACTTCCATCGAGAAGAAACATTTTTCCTCTGAATTTATAAGTGTATCTGTACCTAATATATTAGCTATAGTTGTCCATCTGTTATTTATGTACTTGTCTCACACCCTTCTCCCAAAACTCTTCACACACCTCCCCTTGATAGCTTTCTGAAGGCAGCACTTGGATCTCTTTTGGGACCAATATAGTTGGTCTGATGCTCAGTAAATGTCACCATCTGTTTCTTTGCACAGTGTTTTCTACAAAATAGGTGAACAACTAATTTTCATTAAAAGAGTAGGAAATATAAAACTTTAAATGATGAATATAAGAAAGACTTAGAAATATTTCCTATTCTTTTTTTTAAATTTTTTTTTAACATCTTTATTGGAGTATAATTGCTTTACAATGGTGTGTTAGTTTCTGCTTTATAACAAAGTGAATCAGTTATGCATATACATATGTTCCCATATCTCTTCCCTCTTGCGTCTCCCTCCCTCACACCCTCCCTATCCCACCCCTCCAGGCGAAAGTCTTATAAAATGGACAAAACCAATTTGGTTATGCACAACCATTAATTTTTGCTATAGTTTTGCTCAGTAATATTAGCCCCCTGTGCTTAAAAGTGGGGTGTGAAGGGTATCCATTGTCCTACTATCAGGGTTACAATGAAGGCAACTTTCAGACCAAACCTGCTGTGCATATTAGCATTCATTAAACAATCATTATTAGCAAGCAGGCTGAAAAAAAATTTCATGCAGCCTGTTTCATGAGCTTGGAAAGCCAAGGCTCTCTGTCCTTTTGAAGGACATGAAGGTTTTAGTTGCAGGAAATGCAGCAATATTCTAGAGCTGTACAATGCAGTATGAAGGCTGCTGTGACTAGTCCAAGCTAAAATGTGCTATAAATGTGAAATACACACTGAATTTCAAAGACAGTAAGAAAAAAAGAATGTAAGACATCAGTAGTTTAAAGTAAATTGAGTATATGTTGAAATGGCAATATTTTGATGTATTGGGTTAAATATTACTAAAATTATTTTTACGTCTTATTTTAAAGTGGCTATGACGAAATTTAAAATTATGTATATTTCTATTGGACAATGTTGTTTTAGAGAAAAGATTTAGTTAGACTTATAGACAGCATCGGGTAACTAGAATCCTCCCAGCTAATGGTTGAACACAGGGCCTTAAGGGATCTAGCCTCCTAGACTTGCTAGATTTTATTGTTTAATCGATGCTGGGACATGTCTATAAAATATTTTGGTCAATTCATATGCATTGAATAACACTAAATTCACCAGTGGGAGATTGTTTCTAATCTTCTAATTATGCCAGTTCTCAAGCCTCAGTAAAAGCACATTTCTCACATTTATTAAATTAATTAGCAAAGGCTCTGGTGTTAATGGCGGCACAGATAATTGATGCCTTTTTAGTGGCCACCTCTGGAGTTTAGCCTTTCTAATTAAATTACAGCTCACCATCTCTGGAGTGTTTTCTTGGGTTGGGACAACTATGAGCCCCTAGAGTGGTTTGCACACTGGAATATGTGTGTCCCCTTGTGGCCAGCTTTTCCAGGTTGTTTAAGCAACTTGAGGAGGCATCTTAGGTACCGGCCTTCTGCTTTCTCATCTTTCCTTTCAGGATTCCCCTCCTGCAGTTTACAAGAGAAAGACACACCTCTCACCCTCCCCAAATCTTACTGTGCTGCATTACTTTGAGGCACCAAACAAGGGGGCAGGTTCAAAATGTGAAGAAAAGAACACTTCCTTAAGAATTATTAAAATAGTCAGTGCCGGGGCTTCCCTGCTGGCGCAGTGGTTGAGAGTCCACCTGCCGATGCAGGGGACGCGGGTTTGTGCCCCGGTCCGGGAAGATCCCACATGCCGCGGAGCGGCTGGGCCCGTGAGCCATGGCCGCTGAGCCTGCGCGTCTGGAGCCTGTGCTCCGCAACGGGAGAGGCCACAGCAATGAGAGGCCCGTGTACCGCAAAAAAAAAAAAAAAAAAAAAAAAGTCAGTGCCTTACTACATCTGAGGCAAGGCTTTGTGTCCCCCTTCTGTCCGACCATCCATCCAACCATCTATCCACCCACCTACCTTAGAATGAGAATTCTAAAGTGAGCTTTTGCCCTGGAGTACATATGAATGTGGTTTTAATTTTTAAAATTTTAATTAATTAATTTATTTGGCTGTACCTTGCTGCTTGCAGGATTGTAGTTCCCTGACTAGGGATTGAACCTGGGCCTTGGCAGTGAAAGCGCCGAGCCCTAACCTCCTAACCACTGGACCGCCAGGGAATTCCCTGAACATGGTTTTTATTTTATTTTAATTTTTTAAATTGTAGTTTCTTTATTATGGAATATTTAAAATCTGGACTCGGTTTTTAAATAGAAAACTGAAGTCAGACTTCCCATGTCAGAAATTATGTCTAATTGAGCTGATTAGTTTGACAGTGAGGACGCGTTTTGCCATTTAGGGAATAGAGGAGACATTTTCTATTAGTCGAATGATCTAGATTTGCAGCTGCTTAACAATGTGCTGGGAGTTACATTTTCGGTACGCGGGCCTCTCACTGTTGTGGCCTCTCCCGTTGCGGAGCACAGGCTCCGGATGCGCAGGCTCAGCGGCCATGGCTCACGGGCCCAGCCGTTCCTCGGCATGTGGGATCTTCCCAGACCAGGGCACGAACCCGTGTTCCTTGCATTGGCAGGCAGACTCTCAACCACTGTGCCACCAGGGAAGCCCTGTAGTAGAGTTTTAATGGTGGTATACATGTTCCTGAGACTTGTGTGTTTTCATAGGGGAAACGACTCCTAATTTCCCTGCCACATTTCCAGATTAAGATTTAAATTGACATTTGTTGCTAGGTTCTGCTAAAAGAATTTTTGATGTGCGTTTGAGCTGGTGAAGTGAAAAAACAATTTAAACTAGTTTCCTTGAAGATTTTATCAGGCGGTATTGTTGATGTTTCTTGCTTCACTTCTCTTACCCATCATAGAAATAAAATTCCAAGCTGGGCAGCGGCCCTTGGATCTGTGTGAGCTTGTCAGAAGCGTTTTAAGAAGAGCAAAATATTTAGAGGAAGAATTTGGAAAATCAGCCTTAAGGGATTTAACACATTTTTCTTCTCCTAGTTCAGTCCCGTGTTTGTCCCCTTAATAGAGAAAGGTCATTTATGGGTAAGATTTACTAAGCCAAGAAAGGCTTTTAGAAACGAAATGTTTTTTTAAAAAATCCAAACCTAAAGAAAACACTTGTTTGGAATCCTGAAAGAATATATTTAGCATGTAAATTATACTTACTTAATGCATATATAAATAATCCAGTTATATATAAATTTGTGTTGTCTGCTTACACATTTTTATTTTGGAAACATCAAAATAACTAATTGATTTGATAAGGGAGAGCTGAACAAATTTGAGACTTGAAATTTGGTATAAATTTCTAGGAGGGCAAAATGATCAATCAGAATAGTGGGATTTAGGATTTTAAGTCCTGCTATCACTTTGCTAGCAAATTTTTGCCTCCCTGAAACAGAGACCTGGACCAAGGTTGTTAGCATAATTTTTTGTGGTGTGGAGGGCAGTTCTATACCAGTAAGTGTTCAGATTTGTTACATTTTAAAAATCTCATAATTGAAAAGCTGCAGGCTAATTCCTGTCTTTTACTGAATTCCTGTCTGGTAGAAGATAGGAGGTGTGTGTGTGTGTGTGTGTGTGTGTGTGTGTGTGTGTGTGTGTGTG